>NC_048596.1:132683692-132743692 GCF_003668045.3 Cricetulus griseus
GAAAGAGGAAAATGTCCCTCTTCTTTTGTAATGCCAGTCACCAGGGGCCATGTGTGTACCACCTAGAAGACCAACAATGGGACCCTCACTTCTCACTTAGGCTCTGGTCAAGTAGCACAACAGGTGATATGTGGGCTTTGGACTCCTGGGGTGGAGCTTCTAAAAAGATACCTGACCGTTCGTGTCCAACACCTCAGGAAAGAGGAGAAACAGGAGAGGTGGCAGGTAACAGCTGGCTCACTCCTGAGCTGAGCACGTTGGGAAGTGTTTCTGGACGACGGTATGGAAGGCCTGCAGCCAACTCCACCTCTTCCTAGGAACAGAACGTGATTAAGCTGATGTAACACAGCCTCCATTCACTTGGTGGGGCGTGGTCATCTTCCAATGCACAGGACAGGATTGTCCTGCAGAGGATGTGTTTCTCTACTGATGGGCAGGAGGGCTGCTTCCTGACACAGCTGCTGTGAATCCTGAAGCAATGACCCACAAGTGTCTCTGTGACATACTAACTCAGAGTCCCTCAGAGGGGAACAGCTGGCTTGAGTGGCAGTTCTACTTTTAGTCTTTTAAGGACCCACCATTCTGACTTTGATAGTAGCTGCACCCACTTGCCAAAAAGAAATGAATTGTCCCTGCCGGGCATTGTTGTCACACGCCTTTAATCCCAGCACTGGAGAGGCAGAGGCAGGCAGCTCTCGGTAAGTTCAAGGCCACCCTGGTCTACAGAGCCAGTTCCAGGACAGGCTCCAAAGCTACACAGCTTGATGGGTGTCTTGGTGCATCTGAAATATATATTAGTCTTTTGGTATTGACAACCAAATACCAGAGGCTTGCAACTTTTATGGGGGGAAAGGTTAATTTGGTTCATAGTTAAAAATTAATCTGAAGCCGGGCATTGGTGGTGCATCCCAGCACTCGGGAGGCAGAGGCAGAGGCAGAGGCAGGGGGATCTCTGTGAGTTCGGGGCCAGCCTGGTCTCCAGAGCTAGTGCCAGGATAGGCTCCAAAGCTACGCAGAGAAACCCTGTCTCGAAAAACCAAAAAAAAAAAAAAAAAAATCTGAAATCAGTCGGTCCATTGGTCTATCTTTGGAGAAGGTGTGTAAGGGAGAAGGAAGGCTCACTTGGCAAGGAAGGAAGCTAGGAAGCAGGGACTAGAAGCACTCTTTGTCCATAGATAGGCTCTTGAGAGAACTGACTGCTGTGTACGGGAGCCTGCTGAGGCCACAAGAGTGCACTGGCTTCCTTGGAGCTGGAGCTACATGTGGTTGTAAGTCACTAAAGTGGGTGCTGGGAACTGGACTCACATCCTCAGGACCACTCACTCATTTCTTCATTCCCTAATCCCTTCTGAGGGGCACAGCCCCAACCTCATCATCTTCCACTAGAACCCACCCTTTAGACATCATCCCATGTTTAACTCTACCACACCAAGACCCAAGCTTCCCGCCCCATCCCTGAAGGAGGTTAAGCCACCCTGTCACTGTCACTCTGTCACAAAGCTCAGTGTGCTTCTGCAGTGATGATGGGGGCAGCATGAGGAGGGCTATGGCACACAGAGCCTCAGCAAGGCACCTTTCACAGGTGCTCAGGCTGAGCTCCACAGGGCCATCCCCTCCTGTCCTACCATGGAACAGGATGCTCCACATGCCCCAAATTAGAACTCCTGAGTGTGAGGCTGTCCCCACACCCAGACACTGCCCTAGGGATACAGAGGCTGGCCAATGTGAAAAACCTCCCAGGGAAGCTGACCCATCTGTAGACAGCAGAGGCCCTGGAGCCCACCGCCAGTGTAGGCAACTGTGAACAAGTGTGAACAGTCCCAGGCACCGTCCCGCCTGTACCCATCATGTCCTGTGCCACAGGCTGTCACCAGAGTCACAGACAGTGACTGTAACCCTAGGTCAGTTGTTCAGTGGGCCAGTGGCTTTGTTCCTGGGATGTGATGGCCCTGTGCCCCAACCCCTGCTATCTGGAGTCATTGCTTTTTAAGTTCAGTTATCCAGAGTCAATTCTCACCCAAAAATATCAAATGGGAAAATCCAAAAATGAACACTTCAGAGATTGTGAATGAACTGTAGCAACGTACGGGTTACTCATTACTGTTTGTCTCCTACTGTGCCTAATATGTACCTCACTCAACTATGAGCAGGAAGCACAGTTGGTGGCTTCAGGCACCTGCAGGCCATCCTGGGCACTAAGGATGAGCAAGAGCTGACTGCTAAACTGGGAAACGAGGCTGGGTCCACGGTTGCCTCCCTGCAGCTTTGTTGAGACCCAGGAGCCAGGTGGGGAAGGGCCAGCTGCCGCAGACCTGTCCCAGATACCCCTTTGCCAGCACAGAGGCTCTCCCCCAGAGACTTCCTCTACGTGAGCATCTGTACATTGGAGCATAACTTCCCAAAATACATACTGTGCGGTTGCTTTCAAAGATGCAAATAGAATCCCAAATACGTACAGCTAAGACTGACGTTGTTATTTTAAAGTGCTGCTAATTCAAACAGAAATGAAACTTTCCCATCCCTAAGCCAGATGCAGACAACACCCCACTTTACCTACAGACACTGCTGAACTAAAAGGACCCTCCAGGCCCACTGAGGAGAAATGGCCCCTGAGCCTAGGGAGCCAGCATTGAATCTAGATGTGATGCCACATTCTAGCTCCACAAAGTGAGGGTGGCTCTCCAGCCATATGCTGAAGGACAGAAGGCCACGCCAGAAGAAGCCTTCAATGGTGGTAATATGAGTTCCAAACACAGGGGACAGGAAAGCCGGGTCACTCTATCAACCCTTCCCCAGAGAAAAGCAGGATAGGTTGTAGAACTCCATAACCTCCCATTCTTGGGCCTCCCTGAGGGTCTAGGAATTACAGAATGGACAGCTCAGGCAGTTTCTCCTGGGAGGCCATGAGGTAGGACACAGTGGTCAGTGTGACCCAGGATGCTGCCCTGGCCATCAGAGGCAACAGGCACCAAAGAGCAGATGCCCCAGGCTGGTTTTCCTGATATCCTCCCTAGAGATCAGCAGGAAGGGCAGTGGCCCAAGGAGGATGTAGGGGCTTTGCTTTGTTTCCCGAGTCAGACTTCTAGAGGTGGCCACTAAGTGCTAAGTCCCCAGTGTCTCATGGCCCACCCCTAAGCCTCCTGAGTATCCAGAGATGGGAGGTGGTACCCAGCCATCCCTGAAGGGCTGAAGAACCTCTGTCCAGGGAGAAGCCATTTTCGGACACAGAGTTCTCCCTGGGGGCATCTCAAAGGGCCATCTAAGAGGCTGCTAAGGGGTCTGGGTTGGACAGAGCAAGCGTGGACACCTGGTTAAGTACATTCTCAGTAAGATCATCTCCAGGGTATCTCCACCACGAGAAACCAGAATTAAACATGTGCTGGAGGTGGAAAGTGCCAGCATGGCCATCAGCAGCCAGACTGCCTTTTCTAAAGACACCACACCCTCAGGCCCATCTACTGGCACTGACAAGAAGGAATGAGCAGGTGCAGGTCTGATGACAAGAAGGGAGACGTTTGAGGAGGGGAGGGGCATGCACAGCCCCCACCCCACACACACACCACTGTTTTCCAGGGCAGGGCAGGCTCTAGCTAGGCAGGAGACCTGGACTCTCTGTATCACCCACCACATTGCTGGACAACACCTTCACTGAGAAGCAGCTGAGACTCTCACTGACTTAGAGTAGCAGAAAGCTCCGAAGACCATCTGACTTCCCTGGTCAGGGAAGAGTGCGCCTGCAGGACACATGCTGCAGGATGGTGGAGTTGGAATGGGCCTCACTGCTCTGTTAGTATCCAGCCTCATCGATGATAAATACAATACAATAGAGGGTGCAAAGCAGCATCAGACAGTGACAGCCCAAGCCAGGGGAAGCACCAGCAGGAGCCACACACTCCTCTCCAATAAGGCTCTCCACCTGGCATCTGCTAGCACAAAGCTCCACATGGGTAAGGTGTTCACAGTGACTAACTGGCCCTGGTCAGATCCACAGAAGCTCTGCCCAGTCTCTGCCACATGCTGAGCAGGGTGCAGGGATCTGCCAGGAGGGAAAGGCTGAGGCCCGGAGGTCCCTGCCACTGCAGCACTGACTGGACCATAGGCATGGGCATGGCCCATGTAGTCATAAGGGGCCAGCTTCACCCTCTGCTTCCCTACCCTCAGGGATGGCAGCTGTGCTCCTCCACCATGGTGGGCGGCAGAGCCACACTTCCTTGGTGAGATCTGGACTTTAGGAAAATGTCCTTCCTCCTCCCTTTGCTGGAATTAGGAAAAAATAATTAAGAGAAGAACAGATGGCAACCACTTAAAATCTGTTTGTGAGAACCAAATCAACAAGATGTGGGAATAGGGGTGAGTTTGCTTTTCTGGATGAGTGGGCATCCCGCGATGTAATCCCCAAAGCTAGGCAGTAGGGCTGTGGACAGGGTGGATGGAAGCTTTGAACAGTAAAAGGGTAAGAGCCCAAAATTTAACAGCAACCAGAAAAGCCAGCTTCTCCTGTGGCAACCAGGCTACTCAGGATGCTACAGGGGGCGTTGGCTTCAGCACCACTACAGGGACATTTTCTAATGACGGACAGATCAACATGCCAATGAAAAGCCAGGTATCATAGCTCTGCCTTTGAAATGGTGACTGTAGGCTGATTCTTCCTCTCCCTGAGCACTTCTGAGAAGCTCTCACCCATAGGCTGCCTTAATACCCTTTCTGCTACTGCAACAGAAATACCTGAGACTGTGTATTTTATAGAGAAAGGAGGTTTATTTAGATCATGGGTTTAGAAGTTTCAAGTCCAAGATTGAGGGGTTCCATAAGCCTCCCTGTTGGCTGCATCAGAACAAGGGAGAGACAAGGAAACAGATGCATGCAAATGAGGCCAAGTGCATCAGGTGGGCTCACCTTAACAACCAGTTATAAGAACTAGGTAGGGTACCATGAAAACTAATACCTTCTAAGGACATGTCCCAGTTATGGGATAACCCCTATCTCTCACCATCATCATTCTGGGGATCACTCATCTAGCACATAAACCCCAAAAGATAAATCACAGCCAAACCACCAAGCAGTTAAATCCATCAAAGCCACCAACCACAAAGGAACCCTCCAATTAGCAGACCACATGGCTTGGCCTCGCCAGCCCAGGCATTCTCCAGTAAGCCAAGACCACGTGGAAATACACAGATTAATAAAATGGGTTAATAACTAAGACAGAGCTAGCCAATAAGAAGCCCATGCCACCAGCCAACACTTTTATAATTAATATAGCGTCCATGTGTTTATTTTTGGCTTAAGGGTCACCTCGGGACCATCCAGGACAAAGAACCTCTTGTTACACACTCCTGTTCTGAGGCCTAGACAACTAGGTGGGGACCCGCTAGCCTTCCTGTCTCACCTCATTCGGGTACTTTCCGTGATGGGTTGACATGACTTTTCTACTGTCCAATGTCAATACAGGCACTGTTCCTCACTTCCAGAACAGGGTTCCTCAAATCCCCTGACCTTCAACACTTGGTGATGAAGCTGTTTTGTGTGGAGATGGTTTTTACCAGAGCCAGGCAATCTATGTTCTGAGCTCATGAAGTTTAGGTCTATTGCATGCGTCCCAGACACCACACTTTCCAATCACAGCTATCACCGCCAAAGCCACAGTGAGTGGAGACGGATTTGCACAAGAAGCAACGTGGGAGGTGACAGCTGAGGGGCACAGCCCACAGGAAGATTACAGGATGTGCCCCCCCAGGCCTCAAACCACTGCCCAGCTCCATCACTGCAGCATGAGAGATGTCCAAGAAGCCAGCCACAGAGGACCACAGCTGTCGGTTTCTGACAGGAAACATCTAGCACATCTATATCTAGCATATATAAAACAGCCAGAAACACACAGACTGGAGTTTTTCAGACACTGTGAGGGGCAGCAGGAAGGGAGGAGTAATTGCTAAAGGGTAAGAAATGTTTCCTTCTGGGATAACCAGAGAGAGAAGAGGGTCATACTGCACCAAGAACAGGACAGATACATAAACCATGAATGGTTCAACCGAAGAATGATTTATTAAAAAAAAAAAAAAAGATCCAGCGCAGGTCTGTTAGAGCTGGGACCTGGAATGCCCTGAAGTCTCACAGCTGGCTTCTCTGCACTAGTAGGCATGGTACAAACTTCAGCAGGTAGAGCCTATTGGAAGAAGTGGGTTACGCTTAAAGGGTACACTGGGACCCCATACACACCATGTTCCCCTGTCTCTTTCTCTCCCTCCCCCATCCCCCAGCTGCTATTACCTGAGCAGGTCTCCACCTCCTCCCAGGCTCATTAACAATGGAGGCAGCTAGGCGTGGACTGAAACCTCTGAAAACAGGAGCCAAGATGAATCTTTTCTCATTTAAGTGCTTTCTTGTTTTTTGTTTGTTTGTTTGTTTTTGTCTTTTGTTGTTTTTGATACAGCAACATAAATTTAAGGCAGTGTATACTATAGGGCACTCTGATGGTTCACCTTGGTTGTTAACTTGACACACCTGGGAAGAAGGAGAGGAACCGTCTCCATCAGATTATCAGCCCACTGTGGGCGGTACCATCCTTAGGCAGGTGGGCCTGGGCTGCTAGGAGTGAGAGAGTGAGCCATGTTCCTCAGTGGTCTCTGATTCAGTCCCTGCCTTTAAATCCCTCCTGCCTTGAGCTCCTGCCCTAACTTCCCTTCATGATAAACCATAAGCTGCACTGAAACAAACTCTTTCCTCCCCAAGTTGATTTTGGTCATGGTGTTTATCACAGCAGCAGAAAGCAAGCCAGAACAGACACCAAGTATCTACCATAAAAATTAACGCATTCCTGTTACTTGAGACAGCATGGGTACTACTAGACATCATTCTACCAAGTGAAATAGGCCAGGTGCATAAAGACAAGCATTGCCTGAAGTCGCTCACATGGAGAATTTTCGAGAAGCTGAGCTCATGAGTTTGAAAGTAGAATGATGGTCACCAGAGGCCGGTGTACTGACCAGGAGCATGCCGTGGCACAAGAGGGTAGGGACAGTAAAGTACTGTGGGTCCCAAATAGTCACAAAAGGGCCTGCCAGATGGGTCATCAGAGAAAGGGGCCTGCTATCACGCCTGACAACCTGAGTTCAAACCCTATTCTCTGACCTACATATACATACACACTATAAAACTATATGAAAAAGTTACAAGAATACTATAAAAAACATAAATGTTTGAAGACATAGATGCTTACCCTAATTTGAACACTGCACAACGTACAATGTGTCAAAATATCATTAGGTTACCACAAACACACACAAGTCTTACAATTATGTATGAGTTTAAAAAAAATAAAGCTAAGGGGCTGGGACATGGCTCAGTCAGTACAGACCCTGAGTTTGGATCCCAGCACCAACATAAAACCCAGGACATGGCAGTGTACACCTGTAATGCCAGCCCTGAGAAGTAGAAGCAGGAGGCTCTGGGGGAACCAGTCTGGCCAGTCAGGTTAACTATATCAGTGACTGACACGGTTCAGGGGTAGACCCTGCCTCAAAAGATAAGGTGTTGGGGGGCCTCTGAGGACACCAGTGTCAACCTCTAGATTAAATGGGTATGTACACGGCACACACACACATACACAATACCCACACATACAAACACACCAAGTAAATGAAAATAAATTTCATTAAGATGGCTAATGGTAAATTTCTGTATTATGTATATTTCCCTAATTTAAAAGCCCTACCTACCAATAATAGCACATTACTGGTGAATCCTCTAAAATCAACTGGGGGACCAGTTCTCAAAGTTCCTGGGCATCAGGGAGATGGGGGACAGATGTGGTACATGGAGTGTCTAGGTGGTCTCACACATGAAGAGCATGGGGGGGAGCATGCCAGAAGTAGCCATGGTGACATCTGGTTTTTAGGAAGGGGCAGTTGACATCTTTCTGTGTCCTCTCTTGAAATGCATGTCTCCCTTAACAGGGCACTAAAGAAGCAAGCAGCAACACACGAATTTTCCATTTCTCAGTGTGTGCAACATCTGTGTTCACACCACTGCATGCCCAGTAAGTGTGCAATACCATTATGTCTAAAATATACAATATATGTTTCCCATTAGAAAACACTGCTCAAAATTCTAACAAACATCTGAGCTGCTGGGAAGACTTGTTCAATCTAAAAAATCCAGGGACAATGGCAGGGCAGACTGAAGGGAAATCAACAATGGTGGCCTACACCTCACGTCTGGGAGCTGTTGGCTAGCGTAGCATAGTACTGACTGTCCTGACTGGCACTAGGAAGTTAACTATAGAGATGTATTAGATGATAGAGCTCCAAGATGGGGAAGCTATTCATTAAAATCTTCTTTGCCACAACAGGGCATGAAGAAATACTAGTGTAGGGTTGGAATATGCCTGAACAGTAGAATAGCAACCTAATGCACAAAGGCCTTGGGTTTACTCATATGCAACACACACACACACACACACACACACACACACACACACACACACACAGTGCATACATTTTTTCAGAAATGTGGATATAAATACATAAACCAATCATATAGTAAATTGGATTTTGTCATCTAGCTTTACTACTATAACAAAATGCTTGAGATGACCAGCTTATAAAGAGCAAAGGTTTATTTGGATTCACAGTTTTGGAGACGATAGCCCATAGTTGGTGGCCCTATTGCTTCTAGGCCTGTGACAATGCAACGCATCATGACAGAAAACACATGATGAAGCACAGCTATTCATCTTGTGGGAACACAGAGGGAAGAAGAGGAAGGGTTTGGGTACCACTGTCCCTTCTAGAGCACACTCCCAATGACCTGAAGACCACCCACTAGGCCCTGCCTCTCTGCCACAACTTCATGTTGGAACCACCCCTGCAATCAAGTGTATAACACATTGAAATCCATGGAACACTCCAGATCCAAACAACAGTGAGACACACAAACAAGACTGTAGTGGACCTGATGAATTACTACAGCCTAGTGACCTTGCCTGAGCTGTCATGTTGTCACAGTATAGTATGCCATCTACCTGTATGCAGGGTGTGCTGCCAGACCTAAGCTGTAACATTATTTGCAGATAAGATCTTTGCACATGATCAAGGTCAACTAAGGTCATTTGGATGGATCCTAATTCAGTATGACTGATGTGATAGTTAATATTGTCAACTTGATAGAATCTAGAATTACGTGTACACACACACACACACACACACCCCTTTGGGCATATCTGTAAGGAATTGTCTACATTAGATTAATTGAGGTACAAAGACCCATCCAAACTATGGAGGCACCTTTCCTTGAGCTAGGGTCCTAGACAGCATAAAAAAAGAGGAAGCTGGCTGAGCTATGCCATTCACCCCCCTCTACTTCCTGATGGCAGATGGTGTAAACAGCTGCTTCAAGCTTCTGCCACCATGATGGACTGTACCCTGGAACTGTGAGCCAAAAATAAGCTCCTTCTGTAGGGGTATTTTACTGCAGCAACAGGAATAGAAACTAATGTGACTGATAATCTTAAAAGATTTTCCTGTTAGAAAGAGCTCAGGGGTCTCCTGTGATGCAATGTTCAGGTGTTTTACGTTGTTGTTGCTTTTGTTTAGTTTGCCTTGTTGAGTGGATTTGTGTTGTTTGTGTTTGTCTCAAACAAAGAACCGAACAAGACACAGTAGCGAAAGCACAGAATATTAAAAATGAACCATGTTCGGAAAGCTATAGATGGAGAGCAGGCTCCAGCAGACACATGGTTTTATTACAAGAGAAGGAGGAGTTCTCTGAAGGGAGGACCCTTGAGGATATCCTAGGTTATTGATTTTTTTTTCTGTTCGTTGAGATCTGCACCATCCCTGAGGAGATCCAGGATCGTTCCAAAGGATGGTCTTTCTTGGTTGTGGCTTGGAGTTAACCTTATGATGCAGAATCATATGATCTGAGCCTATCTTCCTACATCACTTGGTAAGAAACAGAGATACCAGGGAAAGCTATGTGAAGGATAGGGCTGTCCTATCACAAGCCAAATGGCAACAAAGATGACTGGCAAGCCACCAGTCCTTTCCTATAGAACCCTCAAAGGAACCACCATACTAGGCACCTTAGTCTTGGATTTCAGTCCTCCAAAACTTTGAGACTACAAACTCATGCTATTTAAACCACCCAGCTTGGGGTACCTTGTCACACTGGACACAGGCAGAACTGACCATTCTCACTCCCCAGCAGGCAGTACCCTGGAGATGACACATCTTCACATCCAACCACAGTTGCAGGTACCTCAGACTCAGCCCAAGGACTCTGCACCATTTGCTTGGGACTTTCTGAAGAGTATCCAGCCTGCTTTCTGCTCTGGGGCCTGCCTACAGCAACAGCACCTTCGGGCTGGCTGCCTGGGTCACCCATGAATGGTTTCGGTGTGTAACAACATAAGAACTGTTACCCACACACAAGGCGTAGAGACCCTGCCTACTTCCTGTCAGCTCCTGCTTCCTGAAATCCTGAGAGAGCTGATGGATGCCCTGGGTCATCACCACCAGGTTTCCAACAATGCTTCATGGAGGATTGGAAGTACACTGACAGCAGAGTCAAGAACAGACTTTCCCAGGGGCAGGACACGATTGGCAGACCTCCGGGTCATTTGTCCTCCACACACTGCTGGCTCTCCTCTGTGCCTTTTACTCTCTGAGCATGCACATCTGTAGTTTCAACCAACCACGGATCAAAACTGTTTATATTCTAAAAGTCCTAAACATGCAAAACATTTCTCACCTACCAAACCTTCCAGACAACAGCAGAGACCACATGAGTGGTACGGCCATGGTCTAGCCTTCTCCCACCCTGTGGTCTCTCTACAGTATGGTGTTGGGGCTCCTGTGCTGTGGTATTAGGCTTACAATGGCCCAGTCCATACTGAACATGAGTGTGGTAATGTTTCTTGCCATGCTCTAAATAATAAAACAAGTATTCATATAGTTGTTGCAACATACGAGGAGTCAGAAGGCATCGATGGAGGATGTGTATATGTGTTAATCTTGAGCATATCACATAAGGGACTGGAGCATCCTCAGGGATCCAGGAACCATCTCAGGGGATCCAATCCACATGGATACCATGTGACAACTGCAAATGTGAATGTCTCAAACCAGACAATGCTGAAAATCAGCATGAATGTATTAGAGTTTTGTTAGAGAAAGGCAAGGCTGTAGCTTAGCATGTTAATGGGGACTTGTCCCAACTGCATATCAGGAAAAGCTGAAGTCGGGAAATGCATCCCACTTACCGGCCGTCTCCACACAAAGTCCAGCCTCCACAGGGTCACCTGGCTGAGCTTCAATGGTGCTTCAATATCCAGAGAACTGCAACAGAAAGATCACAAACATGGCGTCAGTGGGCTAGGAAGGCAATCCACTCCTTCACAGACACAGGACAGAGTCAGAACCCAAGAATTCTCCTGAACAGACAACATCTAAAAATATAGAGTGCAGCTGGTCATGAGTTCCTTGATATCTTCACACATAAAGGCCACCACAGACCACTAATTGGCCTACAGTCTGGAGCCACATTGAGTATGTGAGGGATAGACTTCTCAAACTCTTCTTCAGGAAGACCCTGAAATCAATCAAAATATCCCTCCACACCCCCACACCCCCACATCCCTCCACACCTCCCCCAACACACACACACACCATCACCATCACCATCATCATCATCATCAAGGCTCTGTTTGTTCCCAGCTTGTTTTTTACCAAAGTAGCAAAACACTATACAAAGTCCAAGGCTCTGTGCCATTCAAATTACTTCTCTTAAAACAGTGTTTGGGACACGTGGATGGACGTTACTGCCAAATGCAATGAACAAGGACCCTGCAAAGAAACGGTGACCTTGCTCAAGTGCCAGTGCTCGAAGAGAGCCACCAGGTGGGCAAGAGACACCATGTCCTCCGTGCTTGCTTTTGTTCTCAGTTCTCAGATACAAAGACAGACTCCTTGGGTCCCATCTTAGCTCTGCTCAGGGGAGAGCCTAGGAAGCCTGCACACCTGCCTGAGTCTCAGAGGATGCTGCGGCCCAGACACCAAGTATGCACCACCTCCTGCTCATACCCTCTGTTCCTTCCCTTACACCACGCCCTTTCAAAGCAGGAGCTGACCTGGGAACCAATGATTCCTTGAGCTTTTAAGGCAGGCCTCTGCTGTGCTCCCCACTACAATTTCTTCAAACATATTTTCTGTCCTGCTTATAGAGCAGACCACCCAACTGGAACCTCCCCAACATCTGGGATTCACTATAATGCCTAAGGACAAGGAGGGGGGAAACATAGACCAACCACACAGCCCCATCTGATCCACCCCAGTGAGCATCAGAAACCTGCTTTGCCCAGAGACTCTCACAGTGTGGATGGAGACACAGCAAAACAAGACACTGACTCTGAAACACAGGTTGCAAGGTGACTGAGGCCCAGGTACCACACAGCCTTACCCTGTCACAACCCACAGCCTCACCTCACCTGTGCTTCTTATCTTCACTCCCGGCATCTTTAGGATTGCTTTATTTATCCCTATGGAATCTCCCCAGCATAGCTCTATTCATTCTCTAAAACCCAACTGGGCATTCCTCCCTGAACTCTGGCAATCACACTGCTCTGCACCTGGCCTAGCTGTGCTTCCCAACATTTCCCGCTTGCCCAGAGGACTCAGTGCTCCCTCTAGGGCATGCCTGACCTCACCAGGGCCCAACCTTTAAAAGGCTGAAAATACGTCAGCACCCACAAACCTCAAAGGCAGCCTCCAAGAAAGGAGGATAAAGGGGAGGAGACGAAATAAACAAATGAAAATGAGAAAAAGTGGCTGAGGAGATGGCTCCATGGTTAAACTGTCATGCAAACATGAAGACACGAGCTCAGAACCCACATAGATGCTAGCATGGGGTGGTAGCACAACTGTACGTCCAGCATCTGAAGGAAAGGACAGAGCATCCCAAGCGCAAGGCGGCTAGTGCCATCAGCCATATCTGAGAACTCTGCGTTTGATTGAGAGACCTGCCTCATGGAATAAAGTAAAAAACCCATTGAGGATAATTTCCAACATCAACCTCAAGCCTGCACATGCCTGTGTACCCATGTGCATGCACATCCCTAGGCACGTGTGCCTCCACACATGTAAACATGCATTTTACACACACACACACACACACACACACACACACACACACACACACACACACACACAGAGAGAGAGAGAGAGAGAGAATAAAAAAGGAAAAAAGAGGGAAGAATCCTGAGGGTAGGGAAGAAGCATGTGTGATGTCAAAAGGTAACCATGTAAAGGTAGGTCCCAGGCTCCTGTCTCACTGGCACTGAGGTCCATGGGAGGTGTCAGGCTATAGAAGGAGGAGGCCATTGCACCAGTGAGATACACGATGACCTGAGAGAACCCAGGCCCACTGGTGTGCCTCAGAACAGAAGGCAATGGTCTCCCTTGGGGTGGAACTTGTAGACAGCAGGACACTCACTAAGCAGCTCCTTCCACCCAGGATATGCTGATAAAATCATTCAGTAAAAAAAAAAGATGCATAGTCTCCCCTGACTTCAGCTGCCTACTGTGGATCCTGGCCATGCATCCTGAGCAGAAGCCCAGGTGCTGCCTGCCAGTCTCCAGAATACAGGCACCCATCACTGTCTCACTGCACACCTGCCCTTACTAACCTGTGGATGCCACCTGCAGCATGTTCCTGAGGCTAAAAATACATCCACAATCTTCCTCCAGGAATGCCCTATGGGAGAATGGAGGCTGCCTGGGAGCCAGGACAGCTGCAAAGACCCCATGGTTCTCTCACTTCCTCCCATCCCACACCAATGATGGGATGGGCGACCTACCACAGGCTACCTGGAGCAGGGTTTAGGTACTTGACTTTCTGCATGTACCATTACCCAGCAACGACCCTGCTGCCTGGGCACCTTGGCATCCTTCCCTTCTTTCCCAGGCTGGCCACACTCCAGGCCCACCCAGAAAGCACATTTACAGGGACATGCTGGCCACTCTAGCCACTTATAATCCCCACAATTGTTAAGTAGCCAACAGAGCTCAGTTCCCAGAGCTAGCTGCTTCCCTCTCCCCCATACCTGACCCACAGAGCACTGAGAACAAAGAGGTGGGCCCCCACATCCCAAGCTTGCACCCAGTACTAACCACCATGGCTCCCCTCACTATGAACGTTGACCAGGCAGAAATAGGCAAGGCTGGCTAGTCAGGGAGTGACTTGGCCCACTGAGAAAGGCACAGGTAGAACAGCAACCAAGTTCCATCCCCAGGCCCTCCAGGAACCCCAGGTCAGGGGTGCCCTTCTCACTGAAATCACTGCTTGCAACTGCTAACACCACATGCAATAGTCTGGCTTCCAGCCCTGCCCCCAACCCCTGTGTCCACCCACATAGGTGAGCAGGTGCCCTGACAACAGCCACTTATAGTTCCCATGGTGTCCCCATCCAGCTCCCTCCCAGGAGGCTTGGGGAGCCCCCTCTCTACCTAGTATTGAAGATTCTGCTGGAGTAAGAGAACATGACTTTCAGGTCAGCTAACACAAGCAGGACTGTATGGACCAGGGCACAGGGAACCAGGTGCAGGTATATAGGACAGCCAGATGACCCAGCTTCCAATAGCCAAATAGCAGCCAGCAAGAGCCTCCTCCACACACCACTCACCCCTTGGACATCCCTGCCCCAAGTGAGTCATTTAGAATCCCTTATGCTCACTCTTCCTCTAAAAGACAACTTAAGACCCCTGCTACATAAATTGATGACACTCTGGTCTCCACCAAACTATTCCCATCCACTTGACAGCCTGAGTCCTTGGTTACTCCGACCAAAGCCTCCGTGACATCCTGGACCCATCTGATCCATCACCCCCACGAATTCTAAATTCTACACTGACCTCTGAATACCACAGACCTCCCAGCACTGTCCCTGCTCTCATCACATATGATCTGGCTTCCTTGCTCGTCCTTGAACAGACATGCGGGGAGGGGGGGTTGCTACCCCAGGGTCTTTGCACAGATCATTCTCTCAGATATCTACACCCTACTTCCTTTCTCTCCCACCATGCTTTTGGGCAGGGGGTCAGCTTCCTAGCCACACTATTCAATCCACTCTCTTCATCCCCAGCCTTCCCTACCCCTCCTAACTTAAAGCTGCCCCTTGGCACTTACCAGCCCCAACATAAACCATCTTTTTATTGACTGTAGCCATGTCTACCTCCCCTCAGTAGAAAACAGGCTCTATAGGGGCAGCACTGCTCTCTGTCACAAGCTCTCAGATCAACAGGGGCATCTCTTCAAAATGTCCTCGTCCCTTTCAAACAGTCCTGGGAGCCAGAAGTGTTCTGTGAACAACCCCTACCCTCACCCTCACTATCGGCAGCTGTTCACTGTCCATGTTCTGAAAGTTTTGAAGGTGACAGGACCACCCAGACAAGCACCAGGATGACAAAAGGAATTCAGACCAAATGTCAAAGCACTTAAGAAAGTGTTGACCTAGAAACCTTGAGTGTCTCAATGTGGAGGGTGGGAGGGGCATGAGCCAGATCCACCACAGAGTAGGAGGGGCACACAGGGAAGGGAGCCCTAGTGGACTCTCATTCTGATGCATGGCTTTTTCCTGCAAACTACAGCCTGGGAGGTTCTTACTAAGGGAGAGCTCCAGGCTGACCCGCCCAGTGAGGAGAACTGTCAGTGATAGGGCCTCCCCTGAGGGAGTTCACTGCCGAGTGACAGGCCTGAGGGAATTTTATTCTCATCCTGTCCTGCCAAGCCAGCCAGTCACTGGCTCAGAGTCTCAGAGCTAAGTCCCAGTGGATTCAGGGCCTGTGCACTCCCTGCCTATCACCATGTGTCAGGAGCAACCTGGGCTCAGTGAGCGGCCATTGTCACCAGGTGGCTGCATTCACACCCATTGCCTTTTCTGCTTTGTCGACTCTTGAGAATGTTAGGACTTTGTTTTATACCAACAGGAGAAATCTCCTTTTTTAGAAACACCCTCAAGATGGTCAAAGGGAGAGAAGACCAGAGAAATGTCACAAGTTGTGCACAAAGTCCCCACGTGAGCTATACTTCTCTGTGTGCTGAATAAAGTGCTCAACATTGGACAGATAAAAATCGAGGGACATTTGAGAGTCATCTGGCATCTGGCTCCTCAGACAAGCAGAGGTTAGAAACAATGAGTCCTCAAAACACTGGCTTGGGTCTTCCAAAAAGCCATGCCCACCTCTGGGAGCTGAGGCCCTTGGGCTGGGAGGTACTTCTGTACCTCAGTCGAGCTGTCATGTTAGGTGCCTGGCGCCTAGTATAAGACCATGGACCAAACAACACTCTTCTAGGCTGACAGCTCCACAGTCTTCTAAGTTCACAC
Source organism: Cricetulus griseus (assembly GCF_003668045.3). NCBI lineage: Eukaryota > Metazoa > Chordata > Mammalia > Rodentia > Cricetidae > Cricetulus > Cricetulus griseus. The sequence continues at coordinate 132,700,071 of NC_048596.1, forward strand.
CTCAACCAACACCTCCAAAGCACGCCTACAGGCAACTGCCTTTCAGCTGGTCCAAGCTGGGCCTCATCTCCCCTGACAGGACCCTGCTCCACCCACAGCCTCCTTCTTCCAGCTAGACTACCCATCTGGGATCCCTCTAGACTCTGTTCCTCCTGAGCTTGCACGCTCTAGCTTCAGAGAGATTCTTCTTCCACAGCCTTCCCACCTGCCACCCTGGTTTCCACCCCATACCCTCACCTCCACCCCTCATCCTGGCCTCAACCTCCCACCCTGGCCTCAACCTCTTGGGTTTCCACCTATGATCCCTGCTTTGACTCTAGTCCGCATCCTTCTGCCTGGCCTCTGGGGCGCACCCATAAGTATAAGCTGAGGCTCCCTGTATAAGCAGGACAGTCACAGGCATGAATGGGGTAATGCCCACCAAACACCTATTTAAAGACAGTACAGCAACAGACACAGGGCACAGGCAGAATGCTTTGGAGTTAGGTAATGATGAATGTCATGAAGATACTTAAAGCCACTGAATTAGATGCTGTACAGGGGTGAGCTTCATAATATATGAATTATATCTCCCTAAATCTGCTAGTAAAACATCAACCAGCATCCTCTGCTGCACCCCAACTGTCTCCCAGAGTACAAGTTCTCAGGATGCTTGGAAAGGCCTCTGTCTTGCTCCATGTCCCCTGGCCTTTCTTCGTCCCTTGCTCAGCCCCACACCTATGGACCACTGCCATTCCTCAGACCCAACAGGCCAGCTTCTGGTAGACAACAACATGGATGATGTCCCCAGAGGCCTTGCAGATGCCACTTGTACCCCATTCACCTATACCTGTACACCTCAAGTAAGCTCAGTATTTGCCCCTGTCATCACCCACTGGGACAGAAATCCTCTGTCTTCATCTGTGTGTCCTTGGTAAAGTCCCTGACACTTACAACTGTATTTGATGGTGACCCAATGAGTGTGGACTCAGTGACAGGCTTGCCCCTGGACTGAATGTTCAGAACAATCAATGGCTTCTCGGGTGGCCCAACCTCAGAATCTGGATGCTTCAGTCACAATTCAATCCACAGCCCCCACTAAGCACTGACACATGCATGCTCATCCCCTCCTACATCCCTGCACTGGTACAAGGTGAACCAGAAACCTTGAATGTGACTGGGAAGCACAGCTCCAGGCTACAGCTTGGTGGTACAGCCAAAACCTCCCAGACCTCCTTACAGGTCCCCAGGGCTCCACTGCTACACAGGAGCCTGACCCTGAGGGCTGGAGCAGGTTCGGCTCTCTGAAACACCATAGCCAAATGCTACAGGCCAGGCTTCCCTGTGGGGCGGGAAGACAGCCTGTTCCTCCGAGCCACCCACACCCAGGCTATTTCCTGTTTCAACAAAGAGAGGAGCTGGTGGCTCTCCTACTGAAAAAAATCTCTAAAATCCCCTCCCACCACGTGTATTCATTCTCACAGTGAGCTGACAGGAACAGGAACATGAAAGTGACTTGGGAGCTCCTGAGGTACTGGAGACTGTGTGCCTCCCTCTGCACAGTGACCACAGCCACACTCAGAATGCCTCACTGTCACCCACTCATGGGCCATCATGAAGAGCATGGCTGGCAATGGCTTCCACCCTGCTTCCCTGTCTAAAGCCTGGTCCTCTGCAGCTCCCATGCACCCATGAACACCCAACTCACCCATTTGTAGTTCTACAAAAAAATAAAATAAAATAAAAACCAACCACTCCATCCCAAGAGAACGTTCCACACAAATGAGACTGTAGAGCCAAGAAGGGTAAGGAAAGAAGTGGGGAGAGGGAACCTCCAGCCAGGAGGCCCAGTGCCTCATGTCTCCCACTTAGGATCCTCCAAGTCCTGAAGACATGAGGGGGAGGGGCCTTACATCAGCATTACTCTTTCTCTTGCCCAATGCATGCGGTCATGTTCCATAGCCAGCCACCATTCCAGTGGGCCAATGGTCATTCCTGAACAGAGAAGAGGGGTTTAGCCCTAGAGCCTAGGTACAAGTCCCAACTCTGCCGCTTACCAAGCTCTGTGATACTGAGCAAGCTATTTAACCTCTCTGGGCTTTGCTTCCCACACCCAGGGAATGGACACAACCACCTTCCGCCTCTTGCAAGGCTGTGAGACGAGACATGGAGATGGCCTGTGTTCCTGAGGCTCTCTCTTATGATCAGTTGGCTCCCTCATGAATGCACAGCAAATGCATGCTGCTCTTACCATAACTGTGGGGGCTGCTTTGCCAAGGAAGGGATTGGAGAAGCTTGGGTGGAACATTAAGTGAGCCTAAGCAGTGACCGGCTGTGTTAGGCTCCCCAGGAGAAGAACAGGGAAGAGCCAGAGGACACAAGAACATCATTCCCCAGACCAGCCCACCAGCAGCACAGCAGGACCCCCTAACCCCAGCCCATGGGGAGCAAAGAGGAGAAAGGATGTGACAAGGGACATTCCTATAACAAGAGAAGTTAGTGAAACAAAGATGTCTGCATAGGAAAAGGTGAGTTAGATGAATCACTGTAACCCTGTCAAATTCCAGAGAAACACAAAGAGTTTACACCATAGACATAAGCAAATGACATATCCTATGCAGGCATCGCAGTGGGCAGTGTGACCGGGTAAGATGTGAAGAACTGAGGGAGTGGCGGGGGGTGGGGTGAGGGGATGCACCGCAAGATGCCCAGCAAACTAGAAAACTGATGTTCAATTTTTTTCTACAAACCTAAAACCAGTGAAAAAGAAAGCTTGTTATTTTTAAAAAAAAAATATTGTATACAATATAGAGGTCAGGGAGCTAAGTATAAGAATGGACATAATTAGTGAGCTATCCAGTAAGCCAGAAGATGGAGCTCAATTTTCCCCCAAGGCAGTGCAAATGGACCAGGTTTCTAACCTTCCCTGCTGCCATGTTCCCCTTTCTCTTTAGACTGAATAACGTTAGTGAGACTGCTTGAGGTTTTCACTTTCTTCCCCCTCATTCACTAGATCGTGAAGGGGAATAGACAGGGGACAGCCAAGAAAGCCTAAGGGACCATGCCAGCCTTTGTCTGGACCCCTGACTTCTCCCGACTGTGGATTTCCCAACTCAGAACCCACAGGAGAACTCCCTATCTGCATTTGGAAGCTGGTGCTTTCTGGTTTGGGGTATTTTTTCCATTAAAAAAAAAATACTTTGGCCGGGTGCTGGTGGCACACGCCTTTAATCCCAGCACTCGGGAGGCAGAGGCAGACGGATTTCTGTGAGTTCGAGACCAGCCTGGTCTACAAGAGCTAGTTCCAGGACGGCTTCCCAAGCCACAGAGAAACCCTGTCTCATAAAAACAAAACAAAACAAAAAACAAACAAAAAAATATTTTGAGCCAACATGAAGACTCGGCTGGCAAAGGCCAACCCTGACTGAGTTCAGCCCCTGGAACCCATAAGGGGCCTGTGTATGGGGGGGGGGGTGTTGTAGAATCTGTGTGTGTGGCATGATATGATACATGTTGTGGAATGTGGTCAGTTGAGTGTGGGGTCAGTGTGGTACACATATGTGTCTTTATGTGTATGGCATGATGGTGAGGTATGTGGCATTGAGGTACAATGTATGTACATGTGTGCATTTAAATATGTAGGTGTGAGGCGTGGTTAGGGACAGGGAATAAGTGTGTGTGTGTGTGTGTGTGTGTGTGTGTGTGTGTGTGTGTGTGTTATGGGGTATTTGTCTATGCTATGGGGTATCTGTGGTGTGAGGTGTTTCTGATATGATGTGTTTATCTGCAGTATGAGATGTTTGTGCTATAGGGTGTTTACCTGTGGTATAGGGTGTTTACCTGTGCTATAGGGTGTTTACCTGTGGTATGGTGTATATTTCTATGATTCAGGGTTTGTATGGTGTATTTATCTGTGACATGGATTATCTGTAGTATATGATGTTTGTCTGTGGTATAAGGTAACTGTGGTACAGGATTTATCTGAGGTATGGGGTGTTTGTCTGTGGTATAGGTGTTTGTTTGTAGTATAAGTTATCTGTCTGTAGATGGCATACCTCACTATGGAGAGCAGGCTAACTGGCAGTTTGTAACATATGATAGCAACCATCCGCATCTGAGCAGGGCTCTAGATATGGAGTGCTAAGGAGCCAAGTCCCAACCATCCAGGCCCTTCTAGGCACTAGGACACCACTTGGAAAGAATATGATATGTGTCATGGTGCTACTAAAAGCTTTACTCACCAAGAGCTGAAGTAGATGAAGAACTGAGAGACATCTTGGAAAAACCTTCATACCTTTTCCTAGAGGTAAGGGGATGTCTTGGATGAGCTCACAGGAAGAAGCCGTGCAGGAGGCTGAATTGCTGAGGGGAGGTGACTGTTAGCCCAGTGTTTGTGGCAGAAGGATAAGAGAATTGGGCAAAACAGTCACCCTGCATATAAACCAAAGTGCCTCACCCGAAATGCAAGTCACATGAGTGTCCAGAGAAGAACCAAGACACACCATGAGGAAACCATGACCCAGATGGCCCAAAGGTACCAACCATGACTAGCTACTGCTTCAAGGCTGCCTCCAGAGTGGAGGTTCAGGTATGTAGTGCTTTCCTATATGCAGATCTTTCAGAACTTGTTTTCATTTCAAGGGACCTAATATGATTACATCCAAATGTAAATCATGCTTGAGAGTGAGCTGATTTCCTGAAGTCAGAAATGGCCAAACAGGACATGTGAGAGCACTGGAGGAGGAGCAAGGGGAGTCTGAGCCTACCTCTCTTCTGTCTCCCATCTAACCATGGCATGCCAGAGACTGTCAACTGCAACTCCCAGAACTCCCAACATCTCTGATTGTAGCATAACCAAAAAAGTAAACATGTAATTCACAGTCCAGACATAAGGGAAACTAAATCTTTACCCAGAGCTGCCATTTCTCTAAAGCTGCCTCTCCAGGCCTTCCTCTTGCAGAAAGGGAAGACACACACACACACACACACACACACACACACACACACACACACACACTCAGAGAGAGAGAGAGAGAGAGAGAGAGAGAGAGAGAGAGAGAGAGAGAGCTCCAAAGCACTGGCATTGCTAGAGGGATGTCATGGAACCCATTGACTGTCACTGAAGCCCAGAAGAGGATACAGCCTCTTGTTCACCAAGATATCAAACTAGAGCAGCATTAGTCACAGAACAGAATATGCCAAAAGGGCTTCAACTCCAAACACAAAGAGTAAACCTTAGGTGGCTTTAGGCTGCAACTGGTGGAATTATTCTCAAATTTTACAATAGCAGCAGAAGTTATAATGACAACATTCAGTTAAAATGATGAACAAGCCTGCCCAGAGCAGTAAGGCTCCACAAAGGGCCTTAACCTTGCTTGATTTGCAAATGTTAAGTACAGTTTAACTTGAGCTGCTGCCTATTGTATTATCCAGGGTTCTCTAGAGGATCAGAACAGACAGAATAAATCTATATATAGACACAGAAAGGGCATGTATTAAAATGGCTTCCAGGCTGTGGTCCAGCCAGCCCAACAATGGATGTCTACCAACAGAAGGTCTAAAAATCCAGTAGTTGTTCAGTCCAGGAGACTGGAAGTCTCCTCTTGTCTTCGGTATACGTCAAAATTCCAAAGTAGGCTCTAATACCAGTGAAGGAATGGGCTTTCCGCGAGAGCAAAAGCAAGTGGGCAAAGAGAGCAAGCTTCCTTCTTCCATGCCTTTTATATGGGCTTCTAACAGAAAAAATTGGCCCCAGATTAAACGTGGATCTTCCCACCTCAAAAGATCCGGATTGAAAGTGGGTCTTCCCATTTCAGATGACTTCAATAAGAAACAACCCCTCACAGGTATGCCTAGCTGCTTGGGTTTTAGTTAATTCCAGATGTATTCAAGTTGACAACCAAGAATAGTTTCACACCTATAAATATCTCTTGAACTAAAGTTCAACTAATCAGATGCAACCAACACATTCAATTCTCTAACTAGGGAATTTCCAATTGGATAGACCAAGTGAGGCAACTGTGTAGCTATAACCGACGAAATGTCTGCTTTGCATCATTTCCATGTCTATTCTGAAAAAGCCTCCCCCTGGTAAGCAATGCCTGGCAGAACTCAACATCCTCCAGTTTGGAGCTTCCCAAATCATTATTTAGCTGAATAAACTTTAAAAATTTGTATTATGCTCAGTCTACCTTTTAACAACAATAAACTGCACAGGCAAGGACAGTGTCTGATCGTAGAACCCTATGACCTCACCCAACATCCAGAATACACTGGACCTGCAGAAAGATTTACCTAATCTATCCTGAAACTACTATGGGAAGACTGGTGGTTGACCAGTTATCCCATGCCACCTCTTGGAGGTAATATACCAGGAGGCAGAAGGGCACAGTTCTTCCCAGGGATAACTCCCCAGGGACTGGGTGAAGTCAGAAGATGGTCCAGCATCCAAGAGGAAGGAATTCACAGGCAAAGGCACTGTGGCTTGAAAAGCTCCTGGAGGTGGAACACATGCAGAATGGTAGACTTATGGTCCCCAGTGAGGTATGAGCTAGACCACAACTTCACTTGCCATGCCACTCCTCTGGTTACTGTAAAGACAAAGCCAGCACATAAACATGGAGGCTGTGGACTGACAAGAGGTAGCCATAGCAGGATGGTTTGGAGAGCAGTAAACTTTAACCTCAGCTACTTAGCCACCTGACCAAGCCCACACCCTCTGGTCAAGAAGTTCTTGCTTCAGTCTGTGTCCATATCCCATAGAGACAAATGCCAGTACAGATGATTCTGCTTTGTGTGTGACTGCTGGTTAGTTACATTTTGTTTGTTCATTTGTCTTAATCAATTTAACACAAGTTAGAGTCATCTAGGAAGAGGGAATTTCAATTAAGGAACTGTCTCTATCAGACTGTCCTGTAGGTGAGTATGTGGGGGTATTAATTGGTGATTGATGGGGGAGCGAACAGATCACTGTGGATGCCACCCCTGGATGGGTGGCACTTAATGTATAAGACAGGTAGCAAAGCCTACCCATAAGCAGTGTTCCTCTGTGACATCGGCTTCAGTTCCTGCCTTGAGTTTCTGCTTTGGCTTCCCTCAATAGACTATGAACCTTTTAATGAGTCAAATAAACCCTTTCCTCCCCAAGTCGATTTTGATCATGGTCTTTAACACAGCAATCACAACCTAACGAAGAAAATAACAAAGCCCAGTAGTCCCTGTCACAGACTATATTGGTGTACTGATAAGCAATCTGGCCATGACTTGCCTATCATGGTAGATATTCAACCAACATTTGCCAAGGGACAAGGGAATGAATAAATGAATGAATGAATGAATGAATGAATGAATGAATGAATGAATGAGGGTCCCATGCCTCTAATCTTTTCCTTGTGGTTTTGAAGTAAATACCTGAGGTCTTAAGGTATCATCTAGGGTACAAGAATAAAAGTCTGGGGACAAGGCAGGAGCTTGGGAGGTTGCTCCCTAACCCTATGAAGGCCTGCAAGAAACAAGCTAACTCCTCTCCTGTCTCCCTGGGACAGGAAGAATAAATAAAGAACAGCCTTCAGTCTCTGTGAGCCCCTATGAGCCCTACCAGGTTGATTCTGTGGTCCATGCACTCATGGTGTCCTCGACCCCTCTGGCTCCTACAATCCTCCTCCCCCTCTTCTGTAGGGCTCCCTTGGCTCCACCTAGTGTTTGGCTGTGGGTCTCTGCATCTGCTCCCATCAGTTGCTAGATGATGCCTCTCTGATGACAATCTGGCTAGATACCTATCTATGAGTATAGCAGAATATCACTAGGAATCATTTCATTGATTTTTTCCAGTCATGTTTGGTTCTATCCTAGGTCTCTGGATTGAAATGCCCCTGGTTCCTGGTCATTTGGGCAGTTACACAGACCCTGTATGGGTCTGAGCTAACATATATCCTCTGTATATATGTTATGGCTGTGCAGCTGAGTGTTCTTGTGGGACTCCTAACAGTGGGAGCAGGGGTGTCCCTGACTCTTTTGCCTGTACTTTGGACCCTTTTCCTTCTGCTGAGTTGCCTCGTCCAGCCTTGATGAGGGTTTGTACCTAGTCTTACCTTAACTTGCTCAGCCATGTTCAGTTGATTTTTTTTTTTTGAAGTGAAACAAGGAGGAGGAGTGGATCTCTGGGAGAGAGGTAGGGGAGGGGCTATGAGGAATGGAGGGAGGGAAAACTTCAGTCATCGGGATGCCATATATGATAGAAGAATTTTTTTAAAAAAGAAATTTGTAAAAAAGAAAACTAAGAAAGCATGGCCAAGGAATATCACAAGACTAAGCTGAAGGCCCCACAGACTAACCCAGACTCTGCTTTTACTCACCCCTATAAAGGATAAGCGAGGCCAGGAGCAGGGCTTGGTGAGGTTTGGATGGACATCAGGGCACTCTGCAGGCTGCACACTGATCCCAAATCTAAGATTCAGTCTTGTGAGGAGATGCACCTAGTCACCCACCCAAGGACACCTAAACCCCTCCCCAGCTCCCAGAGTTCAGGGTCAAAGCAGGAAAGGGCAGGCTTGGGAGTGTTCCCTGCTTCCAGATCATCTCAGAAACAGAATCGCTCTGCTGGGCCCACGAGTCAACCTGGCTCTCACGTGTTATGGAATGGGAGGAGGAGGGTCTCTCTGAGTCCAGCAAGTACTTTCAGGTCTTCCACCCAGTAACAGAAATTACTTCAAATAATTTTCTCTCAGACCCATTTCAGAGAAGTCAAATATCTCAAGCCAATGCAGTATTAGAGAGAACTGGTATAAAACTAAAAGCAAAAACTGGGCATGGTGGTGCACACATGTAATCCCAGCACTCAGGCAGGAGGATGTCTACTTCAGGGACAGTCTGGTACAGAGCAAGACCCTGTGTTTGAAAACAATTCACATAAATACAGCAACAGAAGTAAGGAAAACATTTTTTAAAAGTCACTATATTGCATTTCAGAAATGCTTGTTATATATTGCATATAATATATAATTATATAATATAATAATGAATTTCAGAAGTACATTAATATAATCATTCTCTCTTTGCACCCATCTGGAGACTCTAAGTGATGTCTGGCTCATGCAGCTCCTCGGCCTCATTACTTAGAGCGGTCATCCTGGGAATGAGTCCATCTCCATCCCTCTGCCACTTACACAGAAAGAAACCTGTGATCTCCCCCGAAGCTGTTGCTGCTCTGATTGGGATCAGAGTATCTCCGGGGATCTCAGACAAGAGAAGGGACTGTCCCCAAGGCCATGTTGTACTATGTACAGGTGGTCAGGGACATGTTGCAACAATACCTATTGTTTTCTTAAATATGAAACATTAGCAAATGGCTCCAATGATGTGTATTTTAATTTAAATGCTCCATTAAAACGAAGAAAGGAGTCTGCACAGAGCTCCAAAGAAAATAAGGCAGTATCATTCATGGCAGAAATGTAAATGGGTTTGGGGTGGGGGTAAGGGAGGATGCACTAAATTAAAAGTCTTCCACTGTGGCACCTAAATAACTCCAGTGGGTCTGGGCATCTTATCTCTACCTGGCAGGGTGGCAGACAGGCTCAAGCTGTAGGCACTCACCCCATTGTGGGTAAGTGACAATTTTATTTGTTCTGGGGAAGCAAAATGATGCAGGCCTGGTGGCTGTGTCCTTTCTTCCCAAGACCAGCTGCAGCCGCCCTTCCCTGGCTCCTGTGTGCCTGAACAAAGAGCAGGAAGGCAGTCAGGGAAGTCCAAACTGTTGGACCCTGGGCTCTCTGGAGCACAACAGACCTCTGCCACAGCTCCAGAACCACAGACAAACACCCTGCAGCCAGCCTGCCTCTGCTGCAGTCAAAACTGAGATCTCTTCGGCTTAAGGTTCTTTTTTGGGGGGGTGGGAGCAGTTTTGAGGCAGGGTTTCTCTGTGGCTTTGGAGGTTGTCCTGGAACTAGCTATTGTAGACCAGGCTGGTCTCAAACCACAGCGATCCTCCTGCCTCTGCCTGAGTGCTGGGATTAAAGGCATGTGCCACCACCGCCCGGCTTTGAGGTTCTTTTTAAGCATCAATTTATCAGTGTTTCATATGACAAAACCTAGAAGTTTTATAGAAATCCTCTTTCTTTCTAAAAAGCACAGAATCATTTTGTGATGCTTATTTTTTTAAGGCTGGATGACACTGAGATAATACCCTAATCCCAAGACTTTAAAATCCTGAAATGTTAAATTTTTAAGTTTCAAGTAATAATGGATCCCATTTTTCAGAAGGCAAGCTACGTCCAGTGACCTTGTTAGACAACTGACAAGAAAAGAACTTGAAATGGATGTGACTATCCAGGAAAAACAGAAAATGAAAAAAAAATCACTCTATTATCCAGTAGGACTTCCAAACATTCTAGAACTCAGCTGTGGTTCCCATGAAAGCAAAGTACCCTTTGCCAAAAAGCCACTGTTAACAGAGAAGTATAGTGGGGATCCCCTGGCTAACCCAGGTTGTGTGGTGTGAGCACTGAGCACAGCCTAGGGCACTATGTGGAAAACACCTTCCCCGGTACTTTCCAAGGGCAGAAAGTTTCCACTTCTTATACACAGGCTATTGATGGAAGCATTACCCCAAAACACATCACACCTGTCAGGGCTAGCGCCTCCACTGACTCCCCTTCACATTTGTCAGGAAAAGCTATGCCAAGCCCACGGCCCCTCCCATTACCGGCACCTTCTACTTCCTGCCTTGTATTGTTGGGCATCTTACATTGTGATTCCCTTCCTTATCCTGCCTTTCCAACAATGGACCCACCAGCTCAGCTTTACCAAGAGACCTGAGGAGCAAGCCTGACTGATGGTCACTCGTTGCTGTGTGTGTGCTGTCTTACCCCAAAGAGGTAAGACAATCCTCTCGCTTAGACCAAAATAATCAGATGCCACAAGAACATCTCCTGTAAATGACATTACCCAGTCTGGATTTCCCCACTCGCAACTGCATCTCTCCAATCATTTCCCATTTTAATTCCTACAATGGTGGTTCCCAGAATTCTAAACACATTCAGCTCTATTTCTGGGTATGTCAACTGCAGAGAGTTTTTACCAATGTCCTCATCTGACAGGAGAACATCTAAGGTACGGATTTCACAAGCCCTGATGCAACTGGTTATGAATGCACCAGCTCTTGTGAACATGGCTTTCTATTGTTTCCAGAGCTTGAGAAGGCATGAATGCTTCCAGAGGTCCATCCAGTTCTGAACACACAGCTGCATCCATCTGAAGGCCTGGAGTCACACAGCCTCCAGGATGGACACAGCTGTCTCCATGAACAAGCCCTGTCTTTTAAAGCCCTGTAGAAGCAGGCACCATAACACATGTTTTAATTTTGCAAGGCCCTGTGTAGGAGCAGGTACTAACATACATGTTGCTACTGCTCTTTGAGAAACCGACTTTGCAGCCTTTACACTTGGCAGACTGAGATGCACGTGGAAGTCGGTGTTGAGATGCCAGAGGGAATTCTCCACCCTGCCTTCTCTATCCACAAAGAGAGTATCTTTTCAGAGACCACGAGCAGCTGAGATTAAGGCCTCTCTTGCTTCATGAGCTACTCCTGGTATCCAGCGGATGAACAAATTAACACCTTAAAAAGGAAAGCCAGATAACAATGAGGAAAAGTCATAATCAAAAGTCCAGAAGTTTTGTGATAAAAGTTTCATCACAAAGAAATGGTATTTGTTTGAGAAAATAGATACATATAGCCTGAGTTAAATTTTGTACAATATATACATGTATCTAAACATTACACCGTACCTTATATACATAGTTTCTGTTTGTAAAAGTATCAGTTAAAAAAGGAATGTATTGACTTTTATGTATCAGTTAAAAATAAATGTACATAGAAGGAAGGAAAGTCCGGCCCAGCTACCATAGGAGTAAACTTTGAGCACATCATGTTAAGTGAGATGAGCCAGGCAGAAAATGGCAGACACTATTTGAGTCTACTTACATGAAGTGCTAATGAGCCAGGCAGAAAATGGCAGACACTATTTGGGTCTGAAGTGCCGAGAACTGTCAGGTTCCTAGACACAGGGGTGGAACAATGGCTGCTGGGGGCTGGAGAGGGATGAATAGCATGACGAATGGATAAGACGAAATGTTCTGCAAGGATGGGAGCAACTAACACACACCAGGAGGAAGGCACTTCAACACACTAACCGTACAGATAAAAGTGTATCACATGGCGAGTTTCATGTTATATGTGTTTGACCGTAAAATTTTTAACTAAGAAAATAAAAATATCCTTGATGAAAGAACAGATGAGAGCCATATCAGTCAATTCATTCCTGATCCTCCACTGACTGAGCGACCGTGAGCCTGGAACAGCCAAAGGGAAAATTCCACATGTGAAGAACAGGACCCCAGAGAACCAGCTGTGAGAGTCACAAAAAGGGACTCTACAGGGGCTTGCAGTGAGAGCTGAAGAGCACAAGGGACATTCTCAGATAGAGTGTACATGAACAGGTGGCAGCAGACCAAGCCCCAAGCCTGTGGCATGGGATCCAGGGCACCAGTCAATAATGGCCCAGACCCATACTCACAGACACTTCACAGAAGACAGAGGACACAGGAGAATACTGCTGCCAGTGACAAGGGGAAAATTGTAACAGCATGAAAAGTTGGCTCACTTGCTTGACTGCTTGTTTATGCAGTGGTGGGGAGTGCTTCCTAGGCCTGGAGCATGCTGGGTAAGCCCTCTCCACAGAGCAATACCCCTCAACCCTCTCATGATGGTTTTGAAAGAGACTTCAGAAAGTCTTTTCTCTATCAGTCAACAGCCCAACTTCTGACACTTTGACAGACACCTTGACTCAAACAGAAGCACAACATCCACACCTGGAGAAAAGCAGACAAAGGCCACAAGAGTCCCTGAGGCTCCTGGGCTAAAGCTGAAGCATGCCCCTTCATTCTACAAACGCTCCAAGCCATGCTGGGGAAAGGCAGCCAACACCTTTGCTCCACCCTGAGCACTAGCCTCCTGATACTAAGACACCCACAAACACAAGTCACTTAAATGCTGAAACACCACAGTGAGCACCTTGCTGTCCTCCCCGACTCTTCATCCGGGAAGCATCTTGCACAAAATGCTCAAAAGCCCATCGTGCCTGCAGCAGAACAGCTCTGACCTGGATGCAACATGTCATATAAAGCACACTAAGGGCCACTTGGGTCCTGAGGTCAGTGAGGTCAGGTGCAGGGCTCCTCCTCTGTCCCAGACTTCCTGGGATGTGGTTGGCCCATCTGACCCTGGTCCTGGCAGATGAGCCAGGATCTACCCAGGTCACTATCGGGGCAGAACTGTGAGGCAGGCTTCGATCACACAGCTCTCATTTAATGAGAGGAAAGTGGGCTATTGTGAGAAGAGTCACACAGAAGTAGTTAAAGGTTGTCACCATCCATTCATCCAAAATAAAACCTATCCCATTAGGAACACTGCAGTGGCAGCCCATTGCCAGTACTGCACTCTGGGTCAGGTCAGCTGTCAGAAGATAAGGGTTGAAAATTGAAAACCAAAGAGCCACTGCACAGTTTTAGACAACGGAAATGATGTGTAAGTGGCAGATGTTAAATTCACCCACATGAAGAGCTGCCTCCGATGGGCACCAGGATCCCTAATAGAAGTCACTGGATTTCTCGTCCTCAAGCAATGTTCAGTCACCGGAGGTCCAAGGCTGCTTCCTTGACCAGGCTACACTGGCAGAGTCCCCTGCTTGGAAGAGTGCTGTATCCACAGCTGAGGGATACCCAACAAGGCCAGTGTCACTGTCACAAAAGCTACGGCTCCATTCTTAGCTTTTACCCTACAATTCTAGAGCCCGCCCCAAAGTGGAAAGAATGAGTCAAATGAAGCAGAACTCACAGTCAGCTGGCCAAAGAACTGTGTCCTTTAGAATGATGGAGACCCCCCAATCCTTGGTGTCAGGCATCTGGGCTGGGCCACCAGGAAAGTTGGGTAGCCCCAGAAAATACCCAGCAATGTAGGGAGAGAGCCCTCCACACTCGGGGAAAGGTGCCCAGGAAACAAAGCATACTCTACCTAGCCAAGGTGCTAACCACAGTTTCGGTTACAAGTTTCAGAGCTTACAAGCGTTCAGAGTCAGCCTGGGTAACCCAGAATTCTAAAAAATGGGAGGGGATTAGCTTAATGGGTAGAGAGCTTACCTAGCATGTGCAAGGCCTTAAGTAGAATTCCCTGAATCTCAAAATAAATAAATGAATGAAAAGGGTGCAGAGTTTCGGGAATTCTGAGTACCAAGCCCCTCGGCCTGCAGATGGTGTTGTGCCTGCAGGTGCTTAGCAGATGGCAGCATAGCCCTAGCAGCCAACAACACAACAGAAGGGGACCCTGCTCAGGCTATCTGTCCATAGCTCTGTGACATCACCCTCTCCTCCTCCTTTTTTAGTGGCATTTTAGCTACTGAGATCAACCATATATCAATCACATTTCATTTGAAAGTAGGCCATTCAGAAAAGCACATTAAGAGATGGCCAAATTGATGTAGTACATACACTTGAACCCATGGCCAATTTCTTATGCCATTCCCAAAGCCAAGTACATTGACTGCCTCCTTGGAAGCATTCAATTGATTTCTGGTGTGATTTTTCCACTTAACAGCTAGGCTCACGAACCCTGGAGACAAAGGGGGCCAGTCCTCCTCACTGACCCCTCAAATGAGGGCATGGCTCCTTCCTTCTTCCCTTGCCAGCTCTGCAGATGTCACCTAAGGCCTCCCACATCAAAGAAGCCAGCTCTGCCCATGTGCACCTCTGGCTCTGGATCTGGGCTGCCCTTGGGCAGCCTGTTCCTCTTGCTGACTGCCCTCCACAAAGCCGGCTAAGCTTGGCCTCCATTAGCTGGAGACAGTCTGGACAATAGATCTCTGCCACCTCTCTCTCTCTCTCTCTCTCTCTCTCGCTCTCTCTCTCCCTGTAAGGAGAGGAATCCAGATTGAACAAGGTAGAAAGCGAGGCAGGCAACCTGTGGGATGCTCCAATGAGCAGATTTCCGGTAGATAGGATGTTGATAAAATAAACCCCAAGCCCCAAGATTGCACCCAGACTTCAGGGCCAACTTCCTCTCCTCTCCATCAGACTTCTAGCCCCATGAGACCAGACCATGTAATAGGAAGAACAATCCCACATTTGTCCAGCAGTAGGCAGCCCAGAGCCAGGTCTCCCTACTGATTCCCACTAATGGAAAAATATTAGTTTCTAACAGCACCTACCAACCAGCCCCCAAGGGGCCAAGTACTGATACAGACATCCTAAAGAGACCAGGTGGGCTAGGCCAGGTTGGGCAGTTTATTTCATTATATACTATTCTTCACAAGTACATGAAGAGGGGCTGGAAAGATGGCTCAGCAGTCAAGAGCACTGGCTACTCTTCCAGAAGACCTGGGTTCAATTCTCAGCACCCACAGACACTCATAACCATCTTATATTCCAGTTCCATGGACTCCAACACCTTCTCCTTGCCTCCTCAGCTCCCCGCCCCAAAGATACACGCAGGCAAAATGGCAATATACATAAAAATATTTTAACTAAAAATATGTTGACTCTTCCTTCCCCCTCTGCCCCCAGCCTGACCCCTACCATGGTGAGTGTACCCTCTGATGCTGTCCTATTCCTACCCAACTTCCCATTCACCCCCATCTCTCTGGGCCTGGCCCAGGCAGGGAGGAGCCCCCTGAGTCTGGAAACACCTCACTCTTCCTTCCCCCTCCTCTGCCAGCCTGACCCCAACCGAATGAGGAGACTAACAGGAGATGCAAGACCATCCAGAGCTGCAAACATTGAAGTCTTGGCCCACACACACCACTGGGTAACAAGAGGAGATAGAGAGATTCCACCTGCACCCACTGGAAGAAGACATGGGAAGAAGACTGAATAAGAATTCACTCAACAACAGAAAGAACAATATGACACAACTAGAATGTAGGGACTCCACACCAGCAAGATCTGAAAAACCCAACACAGAGGATGAAGAAGAGATGGACCTCAAAAATTACCTTAGGAAGATGATAGAGACCTTTAAAGAAGAAACAAGAAAATCCCTTAAAAAAATAGAAGAAAAAAAAAACAAGCAAAAAATTACATGAGATGGAGGAAAAGACAAACCAAAAAATTCAAGAAATAAACAAATCTCTTAAAGAATCTGAAGAAAGCCAAGAAAAAACAACCAAACAAGTGAAGGAAGCATTCGAAACAGTTCAAGGCATGAACGCTGAAATAGAAACAATAAGAAAACACAGAATGAGGTGATTCTGGAAATAGAAAGGCTGGATAAATGATCAGGAACTAAAGATGTGAATATAGCCAATAGAATTCAAGAGATGGAAGATATAATTTCAGTTGTTGAAAACTCTCTAGAGGATATACATTCATCAACCAAAGAAAATCTCAAGTGCAACAAATCCCTAACACAAAATATCCAGGAAATATGGGACTCCATGAAAAGGCCGAACTTAAGAATAATAGGTATAGAAGAAGGTATAGAAGAAATACAGCTCAAAGGTACAGAAAACATATTCAACAAAATCATAGAAGAAAACTTCCCCAACCTACAGAAGGATATGCCTATGAAAGTACAAGAAGCTTACAGAACACCAAACAGACTGGACCACAAAAAGAAGTCCCCTCGACACATAATATTCAAAACACCAAACTAACAGAATAAAGAGAAAATATTAAGAGCAGCAAAGGAAAAAAGGCCAAGTAACATATAAAGCCAGATCTATCAGAATCACTCCAGACTTCTCAATGGAAACTTTGAAAGCCAGAAGGTCCTGGATAGATATCCTACAAACACTAAGGGAGCATGGATGCCAACCCAGACTACCATACCCAGCAAAACTTTCAACCACTATAGATGGAGAAAACAAGATATTCCATAACAAAACCAGATTTAAACAATACGTATACACAAATCCAGCACTACAGAAAGTTCTAGAAGGAAAACGCCAACCCAACAAAGATAACTACACTCACAAAAACATAGGCAATAGATAATCCAATTCTACCAAACACCATAAGAAACAGGAGGGTGAAATCTACACACAATGACACCACCAACAATAAATCCAAAACAACAAGAGCAAACAATCAATGGACATTAATATCCCTCAATATCAATGGTCTTAACCTGCCTATAAAAAGATACAGGCTACCCGAATGGATACGAAGACAGAACCCATCCTTCTGCTGTATACAAGAAACACACCTCAACTTCAAACACAGGCATTACCTCAGAGTAAAGGGTTGGGAAAAGATTTTCCAATCAAACGGGCCCAAGAAACAAGCTGGTGTACCAATACTAATAGCTAACAAATTAGATTTCAAACTAAAATCAGTCAAAAGAGATGAAGAAGGGCATTTCATACTCATCACAGGAAAAGTCCATCAAGATGAAGTCTCAATTCTAAACATCTATGCCCCAAATACGAAGGCACCCATATTTGTAAAAGAAACATTACTAAAGCTCAAACCACACAAAACCACACACACTTATAGTGGGAGACTTCAACACCCCCCTTTCACCACAGACAGGACCACCAGACAGAAACTTAACAAAGAAGCAAAGGATCTGACAGAAGTTATGACCCAACTGGGTTTAACAGATATCTACAGAACACTCCATCCAAACACAAAAGAATATACCTTCTTCTCAGCGCCACATGGAACCTTCTCTAAAATTGAACACATAGTTGGCAACAAAGCAAACCTCCACAAATACAAAAGAACTTATCAGATCACCATGCTTTAAAGTTAGAATTCAACAGCAATACAAATTTTGCAAAATTTTGTAGCTTTTGCAGAAAAGCTACAAACTCGTGGAAATTGAATAACACCCAATTACACCATTCCTGGGTTGAGGAAGAAATAAAAACAGAAATTAAAGACTTCCAAGAATTTAATGAGACTGTAGACACAACATACCCAAACTTATGGGACACTCTGAAAGCAGTGCTAAGAGGAAAGTTCATAGCACAAAGTGCCCACATGAAGAAACTGGAGAAAAGTCACACTAGAGAATTGACAGAACAACTGAAAGCTTTAGAGCAAAAAGAAGCAAACTCACCAAGGAGGAGTAGATGCCATGAAATAATCAAACTTAGGACTGAAATCAATAAAGTAGAAACTAGGAAAACATTACATAGAATCAATGAAACAAAAAGTTGGTTCTTTGAGAAGATCAACAAGATAGACAAACCTCTATCCAAACTAACCAAAAGGCAGAGAGAGAGCATGCTAATTAACAAAATCAGAAATGAAAAGGGGGATATAACAAAGGACACTGAGGAAATCCAGAGAATCATCAGGTCATACTTTGAAAACCTGTACTCCACAAAATTGGAAAATCTAAAGGAAATGGACAGTTTCCTGGATAGATATCACTTACCAAAATTAAACCAAGAACAGATAAGCAGTTTAAATCGACCTATAACCCCTAATGAAATAAAAGCAGTCATCAAAAGCCTTCCAACCAAAAAAAGACCAAGGCCAGATGGCTTCACTGCAGAATTCTACTAGAAATTCAAACAAGAACTAAACCAGTACTCCTCAAATTGTTCCACACAATAGAAGCAGAAGGGATATTGCCAAACTCTTTTTATGAGGCTACAATCACTTTGATACCCAAGCCACACATAGATACAACTAAAAAAGAGAACTACAGACCAATATCCCTCATGAACATTGATGCAAAAATACTCAACAAACTATTGGCGAATCGAATCCAAGAACACATCAGAAAAATCATCCACTATGATCAAGTAGGCTTCATCCCAGGGATGCAAGGGTGGTTCAACATACGAAAATCCATCAATGCAATCCACCATATAAACAAACTGAAAAAGAAAAACCACATGATCATCTCACTAGATGCTGAAAAAGCCTTTGACAAAATCCAACATCCCTTCATGATAAAGATCTTGGAGAGAACATGAATAACAGGATCATATCTAAACATGATAAAAGCAATATACACCAAACCAACAGACTACATCAAACTAAATGGAGAGAAACTCAAAGTGATCCTTCTAAAATCAGGAACAAGACAAGGCTGTCCATTCTCTCCATATCTCTTCAATATTGTACTTGAAGTTCTAGCTAGAGCAATAAGACAAGAAAAGGATATCAGAGGGATACAAATTGGAAAGGAAGAAGTCAAACTTTCACTATTGGCAGACAATATGATCATGTACATAAGTGACCCTAAAAACTCTACCAGGGAACTCCTACAGCTTATAAACACCTTCAGCAAAGTAGCAGGATACAAAATTAACTCAAAAAATCTGTAGCCCTACTATATACAGATGATAAATACAATGAGAAAGAAATCAGAGAAACATCACCCTTCACAATATCCACAAGCAACATAAAATATCTTGGGGTAACTCTAACCAAAAAAGTAAAAGACCTGTACAGTAAGAACTTTTTAAAAAGTCTTTTAAAACAGAAGTTAAAGAAGATACCAGAAAATGGAAAGATCTCCTATGCTCTTGGATAGGTAGAATCAACATAGTAAAAATGACAATCTTGCCAAAAGTAACCTACAGATTCAACACAATATCCATCAAATTCCAACACAGTTCTTCACAGACCTTGAAAGAACAATACTCAACTTTATATGGAAAAACTAAAGACCCAGGAAAGCCAAAACAACTCTGTACAATAAAGGGTCTTCTGGAGGCATCACCATCCCTGACTTAAGCTCTATTATAGAGCCATGGTTCTGAAAACAGCTTGGTATTGGCACAAAAATAGACAGATAAACCAATGCAATAGAATTGAAAACCCTGATATTAACCCACACCTATGAATACGTTATTTTTGACAAAGATGCTAAATATGTACGATGGAAAAAATAGCATCTTCAACAAATGGTGCTAGCACAACTGGATTCGGACATGCAGAAGATTGTAGATAGATCCATATCTGTCACCATGCACAAAACTTGAATGCAAATGGATCAAAGATCTCACCATAAATCCAGCCACACTGAATCTTCAAGAAGAAAAGTGGGAAATATCCTTGAATGAATTGGCACAGGAGAGACTTCTTCCTGAACATTACACCAGTAGCACAGATATTGAGATCTACAATTAATAAATGCGACCTCCTGAAACTGAGAAGCTTCTGTAAGTCAAAGCACACAGTCAGTAAGACAAAGAGAGATTCCACAGAATGGGAAAAGATCTTCATCAACCCTACATCTGACAGAGGGCTGATCTCCAAAATATACAATGAACTCAAGAAGTTACACACCAAAACACCAAACAATGAAATTAAAAAGTGGGGTGCAGAACTAAATAGAGGATTCTCAACAGAGGAATATGAAATGGCTGAAAGACACTTAAGAAAGTGCTCAAAATCCTTGGCCATCAGAGAAATGCAACTCTGAGATATCATCTTACACCGGCCAGAATGGCTAAAATCAAAAACACCAATGACAATCTATGCTGGAGAGGATGTGGAGAAAAAGGAACACTCCTCCATTGCTGGTGGGAGTGCAAACTTGTAAGACCACTTTGGAAATCAGTATGGTGGTTGCTCAGAAAAATGGGAATCAGTCTACCTCAAGATCCAGCAATTCCTCTCTTGGGCATATACCCAAATAATGCACGTTCATACAACAAGGACATATGTTCAACCATGTTCATAGCAGCATTGTTTGTAATAGCCAGAACCTGGAAGCAACCTAGATGCCCCTCAACTGAAGAATGGATAGAGAAAATGTGGTACATTTATACAATGGAGTACTGCTCAGCAGAAAAAAAGCAATGGAATCTTGAAATTTGCAGGCAAATGGATGGAGCTAGAAGAAACCATCCTGAGTGAGGTAACCCAGTCACAAAAAGACAAACATGGTATGTACTCACTCGTATATGAATTTTAGACATAGAGCAAAGGATTACCAGCCTACAATCCTCTTCACCAAAGAAACTAGGAAACAAGAAGAACTCTAAAGGAAAAATGCGTGGACCCTGGGGAATGGGAAGGGGCAGGATCTCCTGAGCTAATTGGGAGCATGAGGGTAGGGGAGAGGAAGCTGCCTGAATGAGAGGAGGAGAAGAGGAGGGGAGTTGAGGAAATGGAGGAGCAGAAATATTGAGTTGGAGGAAGAATAGAGGATAGCAGGATAAGAGATACCATATTAGAGGGAGCCATTATAGGTCCAAGAAGAGATCTGGCACTAGGAAGATTTCCAGAGACCTACAAGGATGACACGAACTGACAATCTAGGCAATGGTGGCGAGGATAGCCTAAATGTCCTTCCCCTATGATGAGACTGATGACAACTTTTTATGCCATCCTAGAGCCCTCATCCAGTGGCTGATGGAAGCAGAGGCAGACACCCACAGATATACACTGAACTGAACTCTGGAACCTAGTTGCAGAGAGGGAGGAATGAAGATCAAAGGGGTCGGTATCAGGCTGATGAAACCCACAGAAACAGTTGGCCTGAACAAGGGGGTGCACATTGAACCCAGACTGCTGTCTGGGAGGCCAGCAAGGGTGGCCTGAACAGACCCCTGAACATGGATGTCAGTGAGGAGGCCTCTGCACTCTAGGGGGCCCCTGGTAGTGGATTAGTATTTTTCCCTGGTGTAAGAAGGGACTTTGAGAGTCCATCCCACGTCTCGGCCTGGACACATGGGGGAGGGCCTAGGCCCGGCCCAGGATGATGTGGTGGACTTTGGGGAGCCCCTGTCGAGGGCCCTACCCAGCCTGGGGAGTGGAGGGTGGATTGGGTGGAGGACAGGTGGGGGGCTGTGGGGAGTGTTGGGAGGAGGGGAGGGAGAGGGAGAAGGGATTGACATATGAAGCAAGCTTGTTCCTAATTTGAACTAATAAAAAAATTACAAAAAAAATGTTGATGAACCAATATTAATGGCGATAATATCTTAAAGGAAGATTCTATATTTTAAAAGTAAAATGTAAAATAAAACAAATTGAGTGGGAAATGACTTAGGAATCTAAACTAACAAGAACAACACCTACCACTGGCCAGGAGACACTACCATGTACCGGAAGCAATGGATAGCTGCTGCTCCAACACCAAAGCTATGGTGAGCAGAGGAAACAACCAAGGGTGATACATCACAGGGTCTGGGGCTTCCCTAGAGGAATGGAGTCTGGTATGAATTGTGTGGCCAGGAGGCACACCTTGGCACAGCCAGAATGGGGTCTTCTTTAGCTAACCACCATCACAGTCCCATCTTGGGGTCCATCTACATCCCTGATCCTCCACAGCCACCAACTCCCTGCTGTGATGGTCCCCACTGCTTGCATCGTGTGCACTCCTGCCTTACTGTGCAGAGGCCACAGCACAGCAAGGAAGAAGGAGAGGCCCTCAGAAGCCACCTTGCAGCTTGCTGACTTGGGAGTCCCTACCATCACCACTACAAATCCACTGATATCACCCAAGGAGTTTCCCTGCCTATTGCTTCTCCTAGAAAGCGGGAAGTAGAACAGGCCTTTAAGGTTCCATGGATGAGTATTCATGGACAGGTTCCAGTCAGACCACTGCCCTGGCCTGGAGAAGTCTTAGTACAAGACTCCTTCCCTGCAGGACACGCCAACCACACCAAACCTGGGTGCTCTCTCTGACTACCACCTGCTCCTACTTTAGAGCGGACAGAGTGTCCTTGATCCAACTGAGAACATGCAGGCTCGTGTCCCAAGATGTCCACTGGCCATGAAGCCAAAGAAAGGGCTGTCCCCATGGAGCACATAACTAACCAAGACTTTCACCACAGTGAGCAAGTATCCAAAGGAATAGACATCCAACAGGAAAGGCCAGAATGGACAAGTAAGTCCCCAGCCATTTAAGCCAACAATCAAACACCAGCAAGGTGACCAGTCTCCATATGCAAAAGCCAGCAGGTTTGTAGTGACTTCCATAATTGTCTAGAAAATGGGGTGAAGGAAGGCAGTGATCCCAGTGACAACAGCAATAGGAGCTGTGCAATCTGACTGGAAATCTAACCAACAATGTGACAACTGTATTCAAACCAAACAGCAAAGCTTTGTGAAGGACAAAAAGAATCAAAAAGTTAAGACAAGGAGGAAATGAAAGACATCATCTCTTCTGGCCCATACCAACCTACATAGCCATTCCAGCTGAAATCCCAAGCAAGCTGGAGTTGAGTTAGCTTACTCTAAAGTTGATTTGTCAATGAAACGTATGGCAATGACTATGAAAGCTAAGGGAGTTACCAGGTTCGCAAGGAATTTTCCCAGGTTATATGAATGGTAACAAGTGAGGCAAAGGGGAGACTCTCCCATTAGGCCAACTGCCTACAAACAGGACTTGGTCCCAGAAGACCATACACATGCTGAGGTAGGCTTTTCAGTGACACCTGCCATTGAGTCACTCATTCTCCAAAAGTGACCCCAACAAGCTCATTGGTTCACTCAGCCTGACTTGAGTGGAATTGTGCCTTTGGTCTGCCATAGGTGTCCCATCTGGGATGAACAGATATTGTTCACATCTCCTCAGGAAAAGCCACAAAACAGAAATTCTGGTGGAAAATGTAAAAAGAAGAAAAATAAAGAGACCATGACCCTGAAATAACAAAGCAGTCCCATGCTTACATGACATTTCTGTCAACAAAATGAGCCATGGTGTCTCCATTAAATTCTGATATGTGATGTCACAACTACCTCAGAAAGGGTACCCCATGATGGTCTCCCAAGAAAAGTCATAGCAACTCTAAGAACTGATCAATACTGCCCTAAGAATAAACAAGTAAATCAGAGAGTCTAGACAGGTAGAGAAATAACCCTGAACACCTCAACAGCTAACAATGTTTGCTGTGATGACTGGCACTGTGAACCTGAAGGATTTGGGGTCACTGAGTAGACCAGCCACCAGGCACATCTGTGAGGGACTATCCTGATTAGGTCAATAGATGCTTCATCCACTGTTGTCAGAAGCCATCCCATGAGTTCAAGTCCCAGGTTGGGTAAGAAGAAGCCAGCTGAGTGTCAGCACACATCTCCCTCTACTTTCCAACTGTGGGTGCAGCGTAACCAGCAGCCTCAAGCTCCAGTCACCCTGATGGACTGTGCCCTCAAAATGTGAACCAAAATGAGCCCTTTTACGGTTTAGTTGCTTTTGTGTTTTATTTCTGCGTTTTGTCACAATGTGGAAAGTAACAAATACCCACGTGCTTCATGTTCAAGACCTTGGGTTATCTAATAAACCTGTATCTTGGAGGGGGAGGGCTGGGGGTATCTCAATGGTACAGTGCAAGATTCAACCCCTATTATCAAAAGGAAAAAATAAGACATCAAAGCAAAGTATAGAGGTGGCTCGTTAATAAATAACATCGGGAAACTGAATGTTCATGTGGGAAAAAAAAACTACATCTTCAATTTACACCATATCTAAAAGTATATTGCATATGAATAAAAGAAGATGTGAATATAAAACTGTTGGGTATAAAAAGGAAATAGGAAGTCAGGCATGGTGCCATATACCTGTGACACCAGCCCTCAAGAGGTAGAGACAAGAGAGTTGAGAGCTCAAGGTCATCTTTGGGACAAAATGGGTTCAAGGCCAACCTGGACTACATGATACCCTGTCTTAAAATAAATGAAAATAAAAATGGAGACTGTTTATCTGCACTTAAGGTGGATGTCTTGTCAGAAAGTAACAAAATTCAGGAGCCATAAAAGAAATGCTTGATAGATTGGATAACATAAAAACCCCAAGATCTGCACTGCAAAAAAAAAAAATGTCATTAAACAGAGTTAGGGAACAAAGAGACATCTGAAAGAAAATATCTGCAATGTCTATGACAAGTGAGAAATAGCCCTGGTGCGCTAAACACACCAATAAATCAATGAGAAAACACTCAACAAGTCAGCAGAGAAACAGGCAACAATGGTGAAAGAAGAAATTCAAACTCTTATTAAGCACAAGAATCTGGCTTGTGGTTGTTCACCATTTGTACTTTATTTGACAAACATTTTTTAACTTTCTATGTATATTTGTGTGTGAGCATATGCACATGCATGAGGAGGCTAGAGGAGAGAGTTGGGCACTCTCTTCTACCACTTTCTGCCCTACTTTGAGGCAGGGTCTCTCCCTGTACCTGGAGCTACACTAGCTACCAGCAATTCTCGTCTCACTCTGCCCCAAGTGCTCTGGTTACATGTGTGATAGGCCACACATGGCTTTTTATGGATGGGAGGGATCCAAACTCAGATCCTCATGGTTGTTCCTCAAGTGCTCTTTACTCCCTAAGCCTTATCTCTGGCTTCTGTTCATAATTTTAAAAGCAGCACACACACACACACACACGCACGCACGCACGCACGCACGCACGCACGCACGCACGTACTCATGCACGCACGCACACACACATATATGATGTTTGAGCTATATGCCAAGGGGATGCCCAAGACAAGGTACTATGAACACTATATACACTGTTTCCTAAATGCATGTGCCTAATGACAAAAGTCAACTTACAAATTAGGCACATTTACACAATGGAGTACTACTCAGCAGACAAAAAAAAAAAAAATGGAATCTTGAAATTTGCAGGCAAATGGATGGAACTAGAAGAAACCATCCTAAGTGAGGTGACTTGGTCACAGAAAGACAAAAATGGTATGTACTCACTCATATATGGATTCTAGACATAGTGAAAAGACTTACCAGCCTACAATCCGCACCTCCAGAGAAGCTAGGAAACAAGGACCACAAGAGAGACCTACACGGTCCCCCAGTGAAGCAGAAAGTGACAAGAACCCCTCCCTAAACAAATTAGGAGTATGGAGGAGGAGTAGGGAAGGAGGGAGGAGAAAGAGGAGGGGAGAAGAGGAGGGGGTGGAGAGCATGAGGGATCAGGAAGATTGAGTGGGGAGAGGAATAGAGGAGAGCAAGAAAAGAGACACATCAATAGAGGGAGCCACTATAGGTGTAAAGAGAAATCTGGCACTAGGGAATTATACAGAGATCCACAAGAATGACCCCATAGGAACCTAAGCTATTGTGGAGAGGCTACCTTAAATGCCTGTCCCCTATAATGAGAATGATGACTACCATAAATGTCATTCTAGAGCCTTCATCCAGTAGCTGATGGAAGCAGAAGCAGAGATCCACAGCAAATAACTGAGCCAAACTCCTGGAATCCAGTTTCAGAGAGGGAGGAGTGACAAACAAAGGGGTCAAGACCACACTGGGAAAACCCACAGAAACAGCTGACCTGAGCAAATGGGAACTCATGGACCCCAGTCTGACAGCTGGGGAACCAACATAGGACCAAACCAGGACCCCTGAACGTGGGTGTCAGTTAGGAGCACTGGGCAGTCTATGAGGCCTCTGGCAGTGAAACCTGGATGTATCCCTAGTGCACAAACGCTCTTGGGGGCCCATTTCCCATGGAGGGATAGTCTCTTAGCCTAGATACGCAGGGAAGGGCCTAGGCCCTGCCCCAAATGACTTGACAGATTTTTTAATGATCTCTCATGGAAGGCCTACCCTCCCTAGGGCGTGGATGGGGAATAGGATGAGGGGTGGTCGTTAGGGGGATTGGGAAGATGGGAGAGAGAGGGAACTGGGATTGATATGTAAAATATGATTGTTTCTAATTCAAATAAAATTTATTTTTAAAAGACAAAAAAAAAACAAATTAGGCATAGGAAGAGCTAATAATGAAATAGAACAATTCCAGCACTCTTCTAAAATGTTACATGAATAATCCAACTCCTCTCCATCTACGCCCCTTTCTCAGGCCCAGATAGACGTGTGTATTTTAGGACCACAGGTGACCATGACGGTCTGCCGCAGGCTGTAACTGGATGCTCACATGCTGAATGACGCTGCAGACCGATATGCTCATCGGCACCAAGGCCATGTGACTGCAGACCCCACAAACAGCACAGGGACTGAGCCAGCATCATTTAAATTTATTGCCACAAAACGGGGTATAGTAGTACATGTTTGTAATCACCAGGCCTGGGGGTAGAGACAAGTGGATACTTAAAGCTTATAAGCAGCCATGAAATCTAGTCCTAGTCAGCAAGCTCCAAGCCAGGGAACCCTGTCTAGAACACAAGGTAGACAGCTCCTGAGGAATGATGCCTCCATACCAATGTGAACACACATGCATGCACCTGCACACACATGAACATGTACACAACTTTGTACACATACACACCCGCACATACACTTCCTGCTCACACATGATGCTCAGCCCCTCCTCCCAGCAAGGCCAGAGCTGTGTTGTGGGAGCACATCGGTGGCTATTCAAGGACATAGCTATGACACTGCAATCCACCCATGCCTTCAACGGTGAGAACCAGCAACTATTCTGGAGTTCAACAAGTCCGTGGCTGTCCATCACAAGGGACCCATCATTCTACACAAACACAACTCACAAAGTGCAACAGGTCAGACACATTGCTCCAGATGAGGTCGCATTTACAGAGACATTTACAGCCTCTATATGGGGTACAGACCTCTCATCCAAAATGCGTGGCACCAGAAGTGGTGTGGCTTTCTGATTGTGTGAGAACTGGGAATATTTGCTGAGATTTTAGCTTGCGGCTGTGACCCAAGTTTAAATGAAAAAGCCATACTTCATATGGAACATACATGAAGTAACTCTATAATATTCTTAACTGTATATGGTTTCATTTGGTATTTGAAAGACTTTTGTACATGACACAAGGCTTACATGGAGGAAGTGAGAGTTGGAATGTTCCACTTGTGACATCACATTGCTCAGATGGTTTCAAATTTTGAACCATTCAGATAAGGAATGTTCAACCTATAATTTGATCTCAATCTGTTGAAAACATTAAAAATAATAAATATGTATGTATTCATATAAAACATAGGTTTAAAAGCTCCCATAGAGAAAGAAAAAATTATAAAGCAAACTGGCAATATTTGTCTATGCAGGGGTTACATGATGGGAGGGGTTCCTTTTCTTGGCTTTTTATTTCTGAGCTTTGAATTTCATAATTTTTATATATTAATTCCATAACCAGAAAAATAAGTGGGCAAAAAACTGCTTGTACAGAATGAAAGGCAGAGGTCTCCTGGGGTCTAGAAAGTGCTAGATGCCCTGCTCCTTCAGGACCAAGGTCTTGTCCAGCTCAGGCTCTGATGCCAGAAAACACAGCTCTCTGTGTCTCCTCCAAAGACAGAGGATAATTGCTATAGGAGGCAGGCTTTCACACAGAGGGCTGTCACATCTGTTTATCTTCATTATTAGCTCTTTGTTGTTAGATAATGAAACAATACACAAAATCTCCACCTCCCACAGACAGCACAGGGACCGAGCTTGCTGGGAGTCAGTTCTGAGTCTTTCTGAGCCTTTGGGTGGAGTTGAAAGAAATGATCCCCCCCTGCCTCAAACAACCCGCTGGCCCTGGAAGCTGAGGCCCTGCACGCCCCTCTCCTTCAGGGTAAGGGGACACTGCCTCCAGACGTGGACCCCATACCAAGTCCTACAATCTCTGGTCTTTAAGATATCTTAGTGTTGAGGAATGAAATGTTTTAAAATTCATCACCAGAGGGTTCCCATGGGATGTGCTTCCATGCATAGAAAATGGCTACAAAGTCCAGTTTGTAGGAATTAACGTAAATGGTTCCATTTTAAGTTCCTCAACCAGAGGAAATCTAAAAGCGCCTGCTTCCAGCCCACCAGAGCGGGTCCAGGAACCCATCGCTTCTGCAAAAGTAGGACAAAGATCCTCCTGGGGAACAGGACAAGGCAGCTTTTCCAAGATACTCAGGGCTGCTGCCAGTCGCTCTGGTTGTCAGGATGCCAGCCGGGCTCCAAAGGCTCCTATCGGTGGTCACGTGACCCAGATGCCCGCTGCGGCTCCATCTATGCCAAGTGACAGGGAAAATTAATTGCGTCTTCAAAGGCACAAGAGCTCAGGGTTCCAGTCGGGAGTCTGTACGGGGTGAGGGCGCCTCACTGGAATACCACAGCAAGTCTGAGAAACTTCCCACCGGGCTAGCCACAAGTCCTTGTTTTCCCCTCCAGACACCACCAGCCAAGTCAGAGCAGTGCTCCCCAGGCAACTGTGTGGATGCAGCCGACATAAGGTGTTGCAGGTCCATGCCCAAAGGTGTTAGCCAGGAGGGAGGAGATAAGGGAAAAAACATTTGTGGGAGGCAGAGACAGTAGGATCTCTGGTCTCTGTGGCCAGCCAGCCTCGCTTACTCTGCAAGTTCAAGGGCAATAGAAAAACAAGGTGAGCCAGGTGGTGGTGGTAGCCAATGCCTTTAATCCCGCCACTCAGCAGGCAGAGGTGGGCGGCAGATCACTGAGTTTGAGGCCAGCCTGGTCTACAGAGTGAGTTCCAGGACAGACAGGACTGCACAGAGAAACCCTGTCTTGTAAAGGAAAACAAAAGAAAAAGGAGGGAGGGGAAGAGAGAGAACAGGAGAATGTGGTACCTGAGGAACAACACCCAAGGTTGACCTCTGACCTCCTCATGCCCATAAACATAAGTGCACCTGCACACACCAAAAGGCATACAAAGAGGGAAGCAGAAAATGAAGGAAGAAGGAAAGAGAGGCAACACAAGGATGTTCAGTCAGGAAGAAAGCCCTGACCACTCGCACTGCTCATGGGCAATAGAGCATTCCTGGGGTCACCTAGAGCATGAAGATTTTGCTCAGCAATTCTATTTCAGGAAATTTATCACAAGAAAGACTCATGGGTATCTGAAAGAAAAGGAGAAAGAGGATGAAGAGAGGGAGAGAAAAAGAGGAAGGAAATGTGGAGAAGGTTGGGAGAGGGGAGAGATTAAAATAAAAGAGAGAGAACTACCACAAAAACATCAATTATAACAGGCAAACCTCTCAACAACAGCAGCATCCAGCCCTGGGGACCAGTTCAGAATGGCAGCACAGCTCAGAGGCCAGGGTACAGGAAGCAGGGTCTATGAACACACAGGACCCCTGACAGGGATGGAGGAGACGATGCTGCAGCTGTGTGCCCCAGCTCAAGGGAAGGAAGCTCTGAAATCAGCCCCAGGAGGAAAGAGTTCCATGTGTCAGAGTCACCCCCCCCCATGCACTGAATTGTATGTATGTAATAACTTAAAATAACATTTTTAAAATAAAAATGTTCTCTTACCAAAGCTGCTTGAATGCTAAAATGAGCTTGAAGCATAGGAAATTACCTATATTTGATCACTTTAACATATAAAAATAACAGTTTCATATGGCTCCATCTAATTTTGCCAAAACTCCAGAGAAGTGGTAGGACCTGCAGGAACTGTTTCCTCTGACAGGCTTCCGGGACAAGTGGAGGAACTCTGACTCACTCGGGGTCCCTGTGCTAGTCATCTTTCAATCACTGTACGGGAACCCCTGAGAGAACTGATTTACAACGTGGAAGCGTGTGTTCCGGCCACAGTTTTGCAGGCTGCACTCTGTGAGCAGATGCACCCATTGCTTCGGGCTTCAGGTGGGTGTGTCAGGTGGCACTGCAGAGCAAAGTACTCCTCTCATGGCCAAGAAGAAAAGGGGGCCAGAGTCCCACAATCCCCTGTGGAGGAACACCCCACCTCCAGTGTCCTAGGGGACACTGTCTTCTAACAAGGCCCACAGCACCTCCCAACAGCAGAACACTGGGATTGAGGTGTTAACACATGGGCCTTTGTGGTACATTTATCCATACTCTCCAGTCCCCAGTAGATGGGTTTTCTGTCTTCCAAGGGACAGACCTCCTATTTCTAGCCCACATTCCACACAACACAGCACCATATATCAGGTCCCATGTCACTCAACACTCACACAATCTTGCAAAGGGTGTTAGTGCTGCTGCAGGTGGGAAGAACTAATGATGCACAGGCACTGCCACCTGTCCAGGCTACAGGGACAGCTTGGGTCTCTGGCAAGTCCAGCTGACCCTCCACTAAACCGGACCCACCCTTTCAGGCTGCACAGCAGGCATGAACCCTGGGGTCTTCTCCCTTCTACTTCATCGTGTGCATAGGAGATGACAGTGATGGAAGTTAAAGAAACTGAAGCTAACATCTGCAGCCCAGGGTTTTTGCTCAGTTTTCGGGCAGTCCCCTTCTGGAAGAAGCAAGCAGACGGAGGAGTGTGGCTGTGGACATAAATGGCTAATGCCAGCCCCACCCGTGCAGACACCCAGCTCCTTCTGCTTCCTGGCTGGACCATCAAGCAGACACCCAATCAGCCTTTTGTCTACTAGGATCAATATTTTTTAAAAAGACCCCTGTGGCTCCAGGGATTAATCATAAGAGAGAAGCAGAGGTCAGAGACACAGCTGTCCACAGTCATCAGAAAAATGAAAAGTGGTCATCCCCTGAGTGGGGTGAGCAGGATGGTTCAATTCCCCAGGCACCAGATACCAGAAAATGGATAATATGCTCTTGCGGCTGCGTTTATTTCCCCTGGCAATGATTCCTAAGTAAGGGGAGAGACTGTATCAGGGAAAATTGTTTTCAAGCACCCAGATATTTGGAGCATACAAAAATATATATTCTAAATATGTTATGTCTTGGACCTTACACACCCACCCACATGAAGCCAAAGTGCTGAGTGCTTGGTCCCCAAGCACTCCATCTGAGGTAAAGATGACCAGATGGTGAGGGCTCTGGCTTCGTTAGTGGATTCATCCATTGATGGAGCAGTAGGTCAGAGGGTTTCAGAGGGACAGGCTCTGCTCAAAAAGTGAACTCACCCCGTTTCAAGGCTACCATGAACTGAGAGCTCTGTTTGACATAAGCCCTTCTCAGTGATGCTCTGCCTTGCCACTAGCCCACCGCAATTGGACCAAGACACTGAAGTCGCTGAAACCATGAGTCCTCTCCCCTTTCCAGTCCTCTCTCCTTCTCAGTCCTCTCCTCTCTCCTCCTGAGTCCTTTCCCCTCCTGAGTCCTCTCTCCTTCTGAGTCCTCCCTCCTCTGCCCTCCCTCCTTCTAAGTGCTGTTTCAGATAATCTGTCACAGAAATGGAATTCTGGCTCCCTCAAATGCTAGACCAAACACAGCCCCTGTTTTCTCAGAAACAGTTAAGAGGTCCAAGGGGGATGTCCCATCTCAGGCCCTGGAGCTGAATGATGTGAAGAACTAAGTTTCTACTACCAAGGGGTACACAGCGATGGAACTCAGCCTGACTCAACTTGAGATTACGTTTTTGATATTTCATTTATTTTTTAATTTTACTTTATTTAATTAACATTTTAAATTTATTTTACATACCAACCACAGTTTCCCCTCCCTCCTCTCCTCCCATTCCCTCCCCTTTCCCATCTACCCCCTCCCCATCCACTCCAGAAAGGGGCAGGCCTCCCACGGACCTGAACAAAGCATGGCATATGAATCAACCTGAGATTTTCTGAGGTTTTGCATTGTTGTTTTGTTTGTGGGTGCATGTGTGTGTGCATGCAGATGCATGGGCATACGTGTGTGGATGCATGAGGGGACCCAAGGCTGACATCAGGTGTGTTTCTGATCACTTCCTACCTTATATAGACAGACAGGGCCTCGCACTTGACCCTCCCTGATTCGGCTAACCTAACCAGCCAGTTTGCACCAGGGATCCAGCCCCCAGCTCCCAGAGGCTACAACTACATGTGGCCACTGGGGTGTTGGAGCCTCCCGATTGCTCATGTCTGCCCATGCTTGTCCCTGCAGACAGTTCCCCAGGCCCAGCTTTATGGTTTTTGAAGGCTGAGACTTGCAAGAAAATGACAATATGCTTTATCACAACGTATGAAACAAGACTGGTCCATTATAACCAAACAAGTCCACACTGGCTTCTCCTTCCCTTAGTTTCCCCGAATGTCCCTTTTGTGTTCCAAGACCCTATCCAGAACACCATGTCACACTCAGCCATCTGCCTCCTCGTGACTGTGACAGTGGCTCAGATCTTCCTTTTGATGACCTGCACCATGGTCCTCAACCTTCCTCGTGTTGCGCACGACTCTTTAATACAGTTCCTCATATTGTGGTGACTCCCAACCATAAAATTATTTTGTTGCTCCTTCATAACTGTAATTTTGCTACTGTTGTGAATCATAATGTAAATATATAATGTGCAGAATATCTGATATGCAACCCTTGAAGGGGTTGCAACCCACAGGTTGATCTAGAGACTCTTTAAGACTACCAGTGAGGTAGTATGCAGAATGTCACTCAACTGGAACCTGTCTAAAGGGGTACTTTCTCGTGTTCACACAGGTTAAGGGTCGAGGAAGAGAAACATCAGCATCCAAGCTCCCTTCTCAGCACAGGGTACCATGTGTCTATGTTATCAGGGGCTCACTGAGGATGCTGACCTCAGCCAGCACATGGTACCATGTGTGCATATTGTCAGTGGCTCACTGAAGATGCTGACCTTGGCCACCAAGCTGGGGCAGGATTCGTAGGGTCTGTACCAAGTAGCATCTCAGCTTCTCCTCTGCACATTGGGCTTTGGCAAGAGTGTGAAGCCCACCCTTGAAGAGTATAACCAATGCCACCTACTTTGCTCCTGTCAGCAATGGCCTGTACCCCATCCTGCTGTACCCCGAGCTTGACCTTTTAGACACACATCCCAACACACATCCAAAGTTCCAAGAGGGCAGAGACCAGTCTTCCCTTATTCTGCCTTTAGTATGTGTGCCAACATCCAGAAAAAAACATCACTGAGTTTTTCACTACAAATGAGAAGTCTTGGCTTTAGAGAGGGCAACAAAGGGGAGGTGAATTTCTGGCTAGAGTCTGGCTCCTCTGCTTATTGTTCAGGGCAAAAACAACTGCTGGTAACACTGTAGACGGAGAAGGGAGAATTAAAAAGGAATAGCATTCTGAACCACTTCACTTCTCAAGTCTGATCAACAATCTCCACACTGATAGATGCAGGAGATCTGAGACAGAAAGCACAAACACACTAAGAGAATTTACTTTCTATACTGCAGTTCTGGCACCGTGTGTGTGTGTGTGTGTGTGTGTGTGTGTGTGTGTGTGTGTGTATGTGTGTAAGAGAGAGAGAATGTATATGTCTGTGTGAGAGATTGTGTGAGAGAGAGAGTGTATGTGTGTGTATTGAGTGTTGTATTGTGTGTGTGTTTGAGAGAGAATGTATGTGTGTAGAAAGAGTGTGTAGTGTGTATATGTGAGTGTATTGTGAGTGTGTGTGTATGCGTGTGAGAGAGAGACTGTGAGAGTGTGTGTGTGTATGTGTATGTGTGTGTGTAAGAGAGAGAGAGAGTCTGTCTTAAAAAATTCCCAGCCAGGGTCAAAGCAATATCAGGCCCCCTAGAAGTAGAAGACCATGCATATCATAAACATATACTCATGTGAATACATGTCCTCAGGAAGATTGCTGTGGGACCTCTCTGTGTAGGCTGGCTCCTGAGGGCCCCAGATGTTCCGGCACCAAGACAGCCAGCCCAAGGTCCCTCACCTGAGGAATAGCAACCCCATATTCTGCCTCTCCAGGTGGGCCATACGGTTGCTCTTTTTGAGCCTCAGGCCATACTGATTAAATGACTGTACTTTCTGATACTAGGCTGTGTGAAAGTGGCCCAGAGTGAAGGCAGGGACAGAGTGTCCCTTGCCACATGTCACTATCTTATTTTATTTATATCTTTTGGAAACAACTGCAGAAGAGGATGCTGAAGCAGAGTTGTGCCTGGTCCTCAGGTTTCAGTGCAGCAGAACAGGTATATAAGTTGAGAAAACATCATTTGACTTTTTTATTGAACAGTTAGTAAACTCAGGCAAAATGTGAACATCCTCGGCCATGGTCATGTGAATGGATAGTGTAAATGCAAAAGAAAGGCATGACAATTGACAATATGAAGAGGAATTCATGGATTTTAGGAGGGTAAGGAGGAAAGAGCCTACCTCTCCATCAAGCAGCTATTCAGTTCTCTTCCTGCTGGGTACTGGGGTCAAAGCACACTGAATGAGTGCCCGGCTAGCCCATCACCACATGTCATAGTGAAGCTGTTGTAGTGTGTCCAGTGACATTGTGATGGTGATGATGCCTCTGTGATATTCCTGGTGACATTGCAACTGTGGTGATAAGCACTGAAGAAAGTGAGCACACAGTATCTCCAGTCACAGTGTCACCAGACACACCACAGCAGCATCACCACAGTCACAACGTCACCAGACACATCAGAGGCAACACCATAGTCACAATGTCACCAGGCACATCACAGCAGCATCACTACAGTCACAATGTCACCAGACACACCACAGCAGCATCGCCACAGTCACAATGTCACCAGGCACACCACAGCATCACCACAGACACAGTGTCACCAGACACATCACAGCAGAATCACCACAGTCACAATGTCACCAGACACATCACAGCAGCATCACCACAGTCACAATGTCACCAGACACATCACAGCAGCATCACCACAGACACAGTGTCACCAGACACACCACAGCAGCATCACCACAGACACAGTGTCACCAGGAACACCACAGCAGCATCACCACAGTCACAACATCACCAGACACATCAGAGGCATCACCACAGTCACAATGTCACCAGGCACATCACAGCAGTATCACCACAGACACAGTGTCACCAGGCACACCAAAGCAGCATCACCACAGTCACAATGTCATCAGGAACACCACATGAGACCCTCCAGAGCACCTCAGAGGGTGGGGGCACATTTCCTAAAGACTCATTCAGTGCTGCCACCACTAAGAAGTAAATTCACAAAGCCTAGCACCATGGGCTCACGCTCAGGAAATGGTACCTTTTACCATCATGACCCAGAGCCATGCTGGTTCTGAAGAGCCTGGAGAACCTGGGCCAGGCTGGGAAAGGCCAGGAAGGAGGCCACGAGGACCCATGATACATGGTCAAGTCCTGGCAAAAACACAGACTCTATTTCTACTACCCTCGGCCCTGGCCCCATCTTCTTCTCTGTCCTTACCTAGAGCAGGACTGACATACTACCGGACACCTGCGCTACCACTGCTCCTCTGCCTGGAGTTCCCCTTACAGCCTGGAACAGGTAGCATATTATGTGGGTACCGTGACCAGGTGTGCACACACACACAGAGGCACCACCATCCCAAAACCTGGGGATCACAAACAGCTCACTGAGCTGAGCCTTCCTCCCAAGATGTTGAGGAAGAAGCAAGCACATGGACATAGTGAGCCACTCAAAGCAGTGAGGACCCGCAGAACACCAAACCCTCCAAAAGCCCACGGTGAACTTCACAAAGAGGTAAATGACCCATGGCCACAGCCATATTCTTTCCAGCCAGCTCAAGCCTGTGAAGCCAGTGTGGCCAGGGCTGGCAAGAGTATTCTCTACAGTCATGGCCCTCTCTTTGTGGGTTCACAGGCAGTAAGCACATGGGAATGAAGGACAGCACTAGGAAGGCTGAAGAGAAGTCCAGAGCAATGAGGAGTTTGATATCATTTGGCTGGGTGGGCTGGGAGAGGTCCCCTG
Source organism: Cricetulus griseus (assembly GCF_003668045.3). Lineage (NCBI taxonomy): Eukaryota > Metazoa > Chordata > Mammalia > Rodentia > Cricetidae > Cricetulus > Cricetulus griseus. The sequence goes on from NC_048596.1 coordinate 132,736,511, forward strand.
AATGCCTCTGTGATAAGGCTGGGGCCATATTAGAAGGCAGTAAAGGCTTTAAAGGGCAGGACCTAGTGGGATGCTCTTAAAGAGATGTTGGAACTCCATGCCCACCACCACTCTTCCTCTCCTTGCTTCCTAGCCAACATGCCGTGGGCCGTTTGCCTCTTCCACTGCTCCACTGCCCCGTGCTGCCTCAAGTCGAAAGCAACAGGGTCACAGAGTGAAACCTTTGAAACTATGACCCAACCTAAATGCTCTTTTCCTCTTCTTATGTTCCAAGGGATTTTGTCACAGCGACAAAAAGCTAACACAGTGCTAACACATGGGCAGAAGGGCGGTCATGCCAGGGAGAGCTAGAGACAAAGAGGACCAGTGCCTCTGGGGACCAGGAGTGATGGGCCCTGTCTAAAGGGACCTCTACCTAGGATTCCTGGGCTGCAAGAATATGGGAGCTGTGAATGCACTGCCTACCTGCTAACTCTTCTCCAAGCCCTCAGATTCCTGCTCAATGAAAGCACTTTGATGCTTTGACGTTTGGATTACCTGGATCTGGTTCTCTTAAGAAAAAAAAAAAGCTGGCCTTTGGAGGATGCCCATCAAACAAAAACTTCTGCTATGTGCAGGAAGAAAAGCCCAGTTATCTAAGTTACATATCCATACCGACTAAATCTGAGAGGGTCTCTGCACACTGTTTGGATCTGCCAACCTTGATCTCGTTCTCAAAATAAAGCTTGTGTCTAAATATGAGTGAGCATCCATTGTAATGGAAAAACTTCGTTATCTCATATTAAACACCATCACTTCAGCAGGCAAATAATCCAGCAGTCAATCAACTAAAGTTCTCCAGGAAAAGTCAAAGTGGTATGCTGCTGTACTTTAAACTTCTTATTGAAATACTGTAGGTGGACAGAAATACCATAAATGGAACATTATCAAGCCCTGAAGGAGGTCCATTTCCACCCTATGTAACCTCTCACTGCCATCTGCAAGGACAGCACCTGACATGGATAAAGGTGCCTGTTGAATGTCATGTAAGGTGACACATGCAGCAGAGACTCTGGGATCTAGGACTTTCTCAACATCATGGGGAAAGACGCCTCTGTCCCATGGCACCCGCTTGTAGAGTCTCCACTCCCTGCTTGCTGTGCTGTACCCTGTGTGAGAATGAAACTCAGTGTCCCCACCCACTCCTCTGCTGATGGTTATCCAGCTTGTTCACAGACTGACAGTCATCACCATGAGGCTGTGGATACCTGTATGTTTCTCTTAGCAGCTGTAGTAATTTCTTGTGGTTGCTATTACAGACCACCACAAAACTGGGCAGCTTAAGGCCCAGGTTACATTCTCATAGCTCTTGCTGTTGCAATAGATGGACATTAATGTGTGAGCAGGGCCATGACCTCTACAGAAGGCTCCCGGAGACATGCCTTCCCTTGTTCATCCAGTTTCTTGTGGCTTCTGGTATCCAGGGTCTACCCAGAGAATCCAGGATGCTCTCATCTATAAATCCTTACTCAGTTTCTAGGAAACTGAAGGCAACATCTATAGGGATTAGGACAGGAAGTGTTCGGGGCCCTCGTACACACTTCATATTTGCTGGGACTGCGATTGCTCATGAAGCTGAGCATGTGAGTTTAACTTTAGCTGATACTATGAGATGCCTCCCTTGGGTAGCTGTGAAGATTTATACTGAATCAGCAACTAGAATTCCAGTTGCTTGACAGCCTACCATTCCTTGCTTTTGATCAGAACTAGCCTGGTGAACGTGTGGTATATCACAGCTATGATTTGCTTTGCATCTCCCTGGTAACTGGACAGAGTTCAGAACCTTTTTGTCTGTGTATTGAACTGTGTGTGTGTGTGTGTGTGTGTGTGTGTGTGTGTGTGTGTGTGTGCATGCAAGCATACACACATAACATCCTCTATCACTTTCCCTGTGTGGTTACCTGCCTTCTTTCTTGTAGATTATACAGTACATTGGTGGATTTTAAGAATTTGCTAAAATATATTCCACTGGAGATGCGTGTGTGTGAATTCTGTGGGTCTTCCCTGGTTCCATAGGCATGACCAAGTCAGCATAGCAAAGGCAAATATCTAGCACCAAGTGTTGGTTCCCACTGTAATGACTCCCATGTGGGCACAGAAAGGTAGTAATGCCAGTAAAGCAGTTCTTCTGTGGCCTGTGAGACATGAACCACACCATGCTGTGAAAGAAGGTGGATGGGAGACTCAGTCAACGTAAACCACAATGTAACATCAGTGTTGAAAACAGCCATCAAGATGGCAGAAAGGTCTGCACACAGGGGCCCCCAACACCAATCAAGGGCAGTGCCCCTTCCAAGTCCTGATTTCCAGTCACCAGCAGGCCATGCCCAGCTATGACCTGGGAGCAAAAGAGGCCATGAAGGAATGGCAAGGCTTGTGGGAATGGCTACGGCCCCACACCTCCACCCTGAGCCAAAGAATAAAACAAGCCGGTTGCATTTCCAAAGATGGGCACCTGTGCTGATAACTGGTGTGCTGGAGGAAGAGCTGTTTCTGACCCATTGGCCCCAAGAGAATAATGGCTGCTTCATCCTGTCAGAAAATGAAGGGGAAGGGGTAACGGGCCCTGTAGCTCTCAGGTCTCTAGGCTAAAAAGGAGGCACTCAAATATCTATCTTCTCACTGCCTGCCATGCTGCTCAGGCTGGAAATCCAGCTTCCACCCAGCACAGGGGCTCAGATCACAACCCACAGCTCTGCCCTGCCCTGCCCTGCCCTGCCCTACCCTACCCTGCCCCATCCCACCCTGCCTTGCCCTAAGCCTGTGCCATGGCTAGCCCAGAAGCAGTAGCAGCAATCAGAAAGCTACTGGGAGCCCAGGAAATAGTGACCTGTGTCCCAGCAAGGCTAAAGCTGGCTGTGTGCAGACAAAGAGGGCTCAGCTGATACGTCCTGCTGCAAGTCTGTCCTGAGAGCCACCTTCTCTTAGTAGACAACTGGAAACATATTTCCCAGGGCCTGGGCCCAGCCCAGAGTAAGTCGAGCAAAGCTGCACAGGTTAACTCTGCGTGAGCAAATTAATAATGTGATGTATGGTTTGTCGTAGATCTTGTCATGTCTGTAGAAGAGTAGAGGCAATTTAATCTAGCAAGCCTATAAATCTCTAAAGGGTGAAATTAAACATCCATACTTGTGTTCATGAGGCAGGGGACTCAGCAGCCATGGCCTCGCACAGAACACCCTGGGGAATGAGGAGGTTCCTAGCCGACCCTCTCCAATATCCTCCAAGAAACCCTCTTGGTAACCACAACATGGCCCCATGCCCATGAATGACCCCTAGTCTTCCTTGTGTCCCTCTGAGTGTCACCTGTATCATAAGGCCCCTCATGGTCATTTACCCATGATCCTACTCTCAGGTGTAGAAACATGATTCCAGAAAGTCCACCATAGCTTGCTCAGTAAACTGCACTGTGATCACTCCAGCTGTTCTGTCCCCAAACCCTCAGGACCACCCAAGGCAACTCCAGACCTATCAGTCAGGACCCATAGACATCGTGCACCCATCTGGGCCCTGACCTACACAAACTATATCATCCTAATGCCAGAAAACTAGGTTCTCCCTGTGCCCTGGATTCCCCATGAAGGATGGCCTAAAAGGGCAAGTTTGGCCCCTTCTCTCGAATGGGGTCTGTGAGAGTGCCAGCCCCGGCACTCTCACACCTCCCAGCTTGTGCTTCCCAGAGGAGAAACTGGACCTAAAACTAGGACTGAGCTCTGGTACAATGAAACACTCTCCCTCACACCACCCTGAGCCAACTTCACCTGGCTCTAAATAGGGAACAGGGAAGACAGGCTCAGCAAGGACTCAGAATATGTCCATTGGATGAATGGGTGGGTGGGTAAGTGGTTGGATGGATGGATGGATGGATGGATGGATGGATGGATGGATGGATGGGTAAGTGGATGCATGGATGGATGGATAGATGGATGGATGAGTGGGTGGGTGGGTGGGTGGATGGATGGATGGCTATCCCAGCAAAGGCACTTAGGAACAACTAAAGTAAAGCATTTTACTCCTCAGTAGACTCCTCAATTTGAACATTGACAAGTCCCTGTATATCCAGCCAGTGGATAATAATAATAATGGCTAGGTCAGGGGCCACCTTTTAAAGGCTCAGAAACCTCCCTATCCCTCACTTCATTTACTAAATAAATATCACATATTATGGACAAAACAAATGACATATACAGGAACTAAAGGCATGGTTCCAAAAAGCATAGGGCAGGGAACATTGCCAGTCCAGGCCCCCTCAAAACAGTTCTCCACATGGGATCAATGTAAGCTGGGGGTGACACTGCCCTGGAGAACAGCAAATCAAGTGTAGCAGCCCCCATCATTGCTGCTGATTAAGCAAAGATCTGACTGTGATCAAGAAGAAAATCAGTACTTGATAAAAATGGAATTAATTTCACAGCTAAAATCTGCTAATTCCCAAGAGTAAGTCAAGGCTGGCAGTTTCTAGCACAAAACATCACAAAGATGGGGCCCTACAACCAATGGCAGCCCCTCCCGCCCCCACCCCCTCCACATACACAAGCTGCAGTGCTCTGGCACTCAAAGAACAAAAATGTTCCCAGGGGACTCTTTACCACAAAGTGAGGCATCTAGTGGGGATGTGGGTTAAGAAAACTGACCATACTCAGTGCCATTCCCTGGAGAAACAGATGCCAAGACACTCCTGCCTCTGGGGCTCAAGATCTATCTAGGACTGACAGCCAGAATCAGCCCACCCATCCATCAATCAAATAGCAGCTATCACAGCCACCAGCCAGAACCAGAACCAGCTGTGGGGCCCAAGGTGGTACCAGTTATCTGAGACATAGTAGGCAGGTTAGAGATGATGCACACATGTGCACACCCCTGTACATGCGCATCCAACCTATGACCGACCATACTGACCAAGGAGTGTGTGCATACATTCAGATTGTGTTTCTTTGTTGTCGCCACTCTCTGGCTAGGAAGGACAGTTAGTGCAGACGTATGTGTATGCCCTTCTAGATCAAGCCTAGTCACACTGGAGGGGAGACAGCCTGCAGCTGCTGGAGGCTAAGCCCACTTTCCTGAATCTCCGACTCCTCACACATGTCTCACTCTGCTCCACCCCACCCGTGACAGCTGTCAGCAGCTTTGGATAATACGGACAGATGTTACAGCACATGGCTCACTTACTATACCAAAAGACCTAAAAACATAAACTGTTTTATGTGAACAATGCACACACTTGCAGTCAGGGAGACCTGAGAAATCCATCATCCCTAAATGTATGCACTCACTTAATGGATGGTTCTCCTATTTGGGAAACAATGGATTCCTCAAGAAAATTGCTAATCAAACCAACTGGGGAAAACCATAAACTATATATATATATATTTTTTAAATTAACAATGCACACAACAGTTCAGAGTCATTCATATTTAGCGCTCCCTTGCTGGGAATCAATTTTAGGAATATAAAACCAAACAAATGAAACAAAAATAAAGCATATGCATGCATAAAGATATATATATATATATATATATATATATATATATATATATATATATATATATCCACATCAACTGGGAATTCTAAAGGCCAACATCACTCTCCTAGTTGCCATTTACTATTTTGGGTCTGTTCAGAAGTGGCTGAATGGTTTCAAGGCAAGCACACCTCTCTACCATTGATTCTAGAGACCAGAAGTGCTAAGAATCCACATTCACTTCAAGTGTAAAATGGAAAACACCTAGGACCCTAGAAAGGCAGCTGTTCTGAATGGCCCCCCAGCCCTCTCCTCTCTGTGGCACTTGACTCCCCAGCCATCAAGCAACCTACTGTCCAAGCACACACTGCAAACTAACCCTGTGTGTATTAGTGGGGCAGGGATGGGCAGGGGATCCCAAGTCCTAGTCAGGCTCACTCACTTTATAAATACATACTCCAGGAAATGATTTCCCAAAGGACACCTGGAAAGAGATGTAACTACATGCTCTCCTGCTAAGCCCTCAGGCCACTGGGGGCTTCCTGGTCCTCAGCCTCTCACCTTCAGGGTAAGACAAGACCAGCCACCTCCAGTGAGAAAGGAAGCCATATAAAACAGTAAACATGGAGAACCAGAGCTCAGCACACAATGCCGCCATCTCATTCAGACTCATTTCTGCTGGTTTTTCCATCAAACCGTCTTCAGATGATGGAGTATTTCAGCTTCTAGAAAACACTTCAGTAGTCAGTCAATGTGGGAATCTCAACCACATACTTTTATCTTTCTTGTTTGTTCTTTCAGTCACAAAACAACAGATGTATCTTACTTTGAAATGGCACAGCAGAGTTCGGGAAGTATCTTTGCTAGGTTCCCTTAGCAGGCTACCATTGAAACTCACAAACCACCTCCCAAGCAAGACAGAAAAAGCCACAATCAGCCTGAAGTCACACATGAACCCCATGAAGCTGTTGCTATCATAACAGAGTCTTGCATCAATTCAATATTGGCTTTCATTCATGCCTCAAAACAACTTTAGACATAGTGAGAAAGGCTCCAAGGCAACATGGCCCCAGGGACAGAGGCATAGCCAGGCTGGAGTCAAGCTCTTGTTATTCTAGATCCCACCCTCTCTTCCTACCTCCCCTTCCTCCCTCAGAAAACTGGGGCAGCTCATACTACCAGGCCAGAACTTAGGCAGTGGAATTAAGCAAGAGAAGGCTTCCAGCAGTGTGAAATGTCCAGAAGAGACAGGCAAAAACTGAGTGCCCTAGAGACACTGGGTCTGGCATGAGGGTTCAAGACAGGTTGAGAAACATCCAGTGGGATCACTTCTCAGCCTTTTGGCTAAGATCAAGTGTAGTATCTGCTCTTATCAGTTTAATATCTGACACGTCCTCTATATGAGGACAACATATTAAATGAATTTTTGGAATTAGGAGTTGGAATAGGAGCTTGCTCCATCCACTCCACTCATTGACCTGGTATTGCAGTACCTCCAGGAATGGTGCAAAAAAAAAGAAAAGAAAAGAAAGATCCAATGGGGCAAGGGGAGTCCAAAAGATGGCTTAAGGAATCAGGGCACTTGCCACTAAGCAACCTGATTTACATACCCAGATAGAAAGAAAGACCTTCCCAAGTTGTACATGTATTGTAATCTCAATACATGTACATAGGCATGTGCT